>NC_089799.1:37554613-37809613 GCF_040412425.1 Macrobrachium rosenbergii | reverse complement strand
GGTGGAATGACCAATGGCTACAGATGACAGCGTTCAATGAATTGAGGGGAAGAAAAGAGAAATGCTCAAAAAAGTAAATGGCAGTATTTGTGAGATGAGTGACGGAAAAAGTGTCAGGAATAACTGTCATGAGACCTCATGCAAGGAAATATTTGAGATAAAACGACACTCGAACGGTAAACTGAAGGTTGAAGATGTCAATCCTTGGGAGCATTTGTAGTTAAGTATTACCGATGAGTACAACATGCCTGAAAAAACATGACATGACATGACAGACAGACACAGTAAGAGTGGTGAAGCTTCACGGGAGTGATGGAAAACAGGAAAACCCAAGTAGCAAAAGGTTAGAAGGTATTCAGGTCTAGGTCATCAGCGTCGTCTTCAAGAAAGTGGTGTCTGTGCGTCGGATGTATATCGAGGGAAAAGCTATTCAAGGCAAATCTTTGGAAAGATCTGCATTACGAAATCAGTGTTGAAAAATTTGTAAAAAAAAAAAAAATAAAATAAAATAAAATTAAAAAAAACGTTTTTAAAAGATTTGGCGCAATGAAAGGGTTGGTAAAGGAATGAAAAGAGACACCCCAGTAAAAAAAAAAAAAACTTTGGGTTAGGAAACAAAAGAATAATACAACGACAGCCAATCGAAAGACTATTTCATACTGGATACTCTAAACCAACGTAACATTTTGAACATGATTTAAATTCGGGTGTTTATCACAGACTAGAAGCAGCCTTGAGCAGTCCCTCTTTCTGATAACGTTCCTCTTAACAGCGATAGAAAATTGAGGAAGGAAGCTGATGCATTTCATTCTAGGTCAGTAAAGCGCTCGGTAAATTCTGATCTAAATGCAACAATATGATGGCGCAATGCGAGAGGCATAAGAACGTATTCCTGCAATACAAGACGAACGAAACGATGGTGTGTTTCTATCACGACAATTAGAAACTCTTTGAATGTATCAAAACGATGTCAATACCTTTCATTATTCTTATCATAAAACTGCACAAGTCTTCCGTGTAGTACGAAAATGCTCATTTCTCAGTCGGACACCCATTGAAACTAGATTCCGATTACGCGACAAAAGAGCCCAAACACAAACTCAATCCAAGTCTAATTAGAGTGACTGCTTTGCTGAATCCATTTTCATCAGCCAGGTCAATAAGGATGCATGAAGTATTGTTAGTGGAAATGTAGAAAAAAAATCCTTAAAAGACCAAACACGCTTATAAAACACACCGTATTAAAAACTTGCTAAATGTTTACCTAAAGTACTTGCTAGGCTACTACATTCGGCTATGCAAGGCTAACTGCCAATTCAAATGAGAAGATAACAATGATTTAGAATATAAAAATATAAAAAAATAGCATTGTTATCATTATCATTATTATAGACCATACTGGAAAACTCTTGGGACACTAAAAATGCAAAGACAAAATGTTCTATAAAAAGGAAACTATACCTTCGGGAAGGAGAAACATAAGTTTAAAAAAATGCTTTGATAAAAAACCGAAAACATTATTAAAAACAAAAAACAAATACTAACTAAAGTCTTACTTAAAATAAATACCTGTATACTATACACAATTACCAAGAGAGAGAGAGAGAGAGAGAGAGAGAGAGAGAGAGAGAGAGAGAGAGAGAGAGAGAGAGAGTCCTAAAAAGCGGTTGACATGTAACCCACATACCACACAAGGCAGCGCCGCTTAAGACAGTCAATTCGCCTGCATCCTACGAAAAGTGAATAAAAACAGGAATCCTATGAAATTTGAATAAAAACAGGATGACAATGGAGGGCATCACACAAAAAAAAAAAAAAGACCATAAATTAAGGATTGAGATGTTACACTAATAAGTTGACTTCACAATTAACAGCCTGAAAACACTGCTGTTCCATTCAGATTTACGAAGCTGCTCTTCCAAATCACGACTAGCGGGAAATTTCCGCAGACTTCCTTCCACATTTCATTTGACACTTCGTCTCTTTCCAGTCTTAAAATCGTACAGAATCTGAAACCGCACCTCGTCCTTAAGAAACCTTTGCAATCCTTGAAACCATCCTGTTTCAGGTCCTCAAAATGTTGCACAATCAGCAAAATCCGACTTGATGAGACATGACATGATCAGATTTTCGGCTGAATGAACTGGGAATAACTAGGTATAGTGGTTAGTGTCGTGGTATGCCACTCAGAATCACTGGCTCTGTATCATGATCAGTTACTGCTGCAGTGTGGGATCTGCGGTGGGAGGTTGAAACCAACATTCTTTGGAAGCTTGAATTTCAAGTCAGTGGCCCCTTTTGTGCTTGTTTCCATGTGAAGAGGTTCAGCTACTGAAACAATAATAATAATATTCCTAATACAAAACGTTTATTGTTACTGCCTTTTTTTTTTTTTTTTTTTGAGGGAGTTTTGGCGACACGTGGGATGTGACACGACCGTGACTTGGTTCTTACTGTCGTCATTCGTTTTCAAATGCGGTTACTTTTATTTTCAAGGTAAAAAAAATATAATAAGCAAGCTTCTTGGGAAGTTTCTTACAGATGGGTGTTGCAAGTTACATACATTTGTAAGTCTGTCTGTGAAACTATCTACACTGTTCTGCTTTTTTTTTTTTTTTTTTTGCCTGCCTGTTAGACCTACTTGTTTATGAGTGCTTTGTTCATAGTTGTTATATGTAACATCTGGGTCTCTTCCCAAAACTTGAAAACTGAACTTTTCATTCAGAAGCGTAAGGAACAAAAGTTAAGTATACCTTAGTTTAACCAGACCACTGAGCTGATTAACAGCTCTCCTAGGGCTGGCCCGAAAGATTAGACTTATTTTACGTGGCTAGGAACCTGGTTACCTAGCAACGGGACCTACAGCTTATTGTGGAATCCGAACCACATTATACCGGGAAATGAATTTCTATCACCAGAAATAAATTCCTCTCATTCTTCATTGGCCGGCCGGAGAATCGAACGCGGGCCTAGGAGAGTGCTAGCCGAGTACAATATCGACCCATCCAATGAGGAACAAGAAAGCATACAGTTTACAGTATGAAGTCAGTTCAGTGCCCTTTTAAGGACCACAATTTTTCAAATTAAAACTTTTGAAGCAAATTTACTCTCTATTACCCATACAATCTGTGACTGAGACCTCCCACCTCACCCTTGGAACTGTGGTCTTGCGTCAAACTGGCCTTGACCTTACAGGCTCTTAGGGAGCAACTCGCTGACCACACGAAACGCACCAAATTCCTGAATGTAGTTCGGACTGTGAAACAGCGTCCCCTTGGTCAACTTTTTGCTTGGATGTTAAATTCAGGTCTAGGTAGTTCCTGCCATTGGTCACTTCTTCTTTTTGCTGTTTGTTCTGCCACTTTTGAGAGACATAGATTAAAGCCGTAGGTGCTCGCCTGAGTACCAACTTTTTGTCGACTTTACTGTCCTTGAAAACCTTCCGAGTGATCATTTCAAGCAGACACGCACCGAGTTAACTATAAGAGGCCCTGTTTTGCTGACGCTCTTTCAGTTGAGTAAAATTCGCTCTTTATTTGCAATTTCATTTTGTATTTCCTTTACAATGAAAACCTATCATTAAGGCTGCATGGGATAAATCTCATTCTGTACTATGCAGGAAGTTAAGAAGTTTTGATTATTTCAGTTCAGTTCTTATTGCCTAAAATAAAATTATCTCAGTGAATCAAGATGTTTTATTTTAATTCATTTACACTTGTTTTCCTAACATTACTGACCGTTCTTAACGTCATTTTAGTTACATGTGCTTTCCCAGTCATCTGACCGTTCTTGTTCGGTACCAATCGACGGGACCTCGGCTCCAGCCTTTAGTGATGAAGTGAGATTATAATTTTCATCGAAAAGTTTTATGATTTTGTTAAAAAAAAAAGTACTTAGCGCACTAAAAATAAAATATCACTTCACAATTACTTTCTTTCTTTGATAACCTCCAACATAATTGCGGTCATTACGTGATCATCCTGTCGACAATATTGGCCTGGAACCAACAGTTTTCAATATTTCCTAGAAAACAAAGACTTTGGTAGTAAGACGTTGAGATGTCATTTCTACAGAAATAGGGAATGAGGCCATCATTCCCGTGACATGCTGATTACGTCGTTCAATAACCTTTGTAATTCATGATACGTACTGTATAGTTTCACTTCTCACAAACTTCTTAATGCTCTCTGCAATGCTGATGAACGTATTAAAAAGTTTGTCAGAAGGGAAATAATGTATGTATGTATGTGTGTATAAATATACGGTATACAATATATATATATATATATATATATATATATATATATATATATATATATATATATATATATATATATATATATATATATATATATATATATATATATATATATACGGATAGCAAAGTGTCCGTCTCTCTGACTGGTCGGCTGCGGATCTGAACCCGCGCCACAGACGTCTATGAAGTTCGAAGCCGCTGCTCTAACCGACATTCAGGCTCTCATTAACAAACTATTCTACATCCATCAAAATGCCTGTGAATTCGCCCGATATATGTAGTGCGTGCTGGAATAGACACATCATACTTCACGGTTTGAGATGTTATGGATAACCTCACGCAGATATTTCGTGTGTGGGTTCGAATTTGCCACGGGCGTCTTGGTTTCTTCATTTGTGTCCTCATTTGAGTTCAAAACTTTGACAAGCATATCCAAAAGTGTGAGTAAATCGAGAAGCTGAAGGGTCATAAAGGGTCTTTGGCTGCTTTATCTGCCTCTTCATATCCTTTCGTCCCTACATGGGCAGGGATCCAACATATTTCTACGTTTTTTCCATTATTATATAAGTTATGGAGAAATAATTCAATTTGTTGTACAATATTATTTTTTGATTTGTAACCCTGAATAGCTTCTGTAGCACTTCTCGAGTCACTAAAAATCGCAAAATTATTTAATGACGTTTCTTTAATTATTTTTATAGCTGACGCAATTGCGCAAAATTCTGCTGTGAATATTGAAGCATTATTAGGTAGAGAGAATTTTTAAGTTTTGTTTTGGGACACGGCAGCAAATCCCACTCCTTGCTCTGATTCAGATCCACCTGTATATGTTGCGTAATGTGGACCTTTTCAGCTTATATGCTCTATTGTACTGCATGCTGTCTGTGGTGTTCTGGTGTATATAACTTTTTGATATATATTTCAGGTGTTTACAAATTCTCATTTTATTCATTGTCCAGGGAGGAGGTGATTTTACTATTAAAGGCACTTGTATATTTATATTCAGCGACTCAAACAATCTTTTAGTTCTAACTGGGAAAGGTGGAGGATGGTTGTTTATAAAAACACATCTCTTAATTCAAATAATTTTTTTGTTGGAGAATCACTTGTCTGAATTCTTAGAGCACTTTCATTGTTACTAGCTCTCTATGGAGAGACAGAGGTAGTTCACCGCATTCAGCTTGTAAAGATGATTTTGGTGATGATCTAAAGGTTCCTGAGCATATTCTAAGAATCTAAGGCCTTCATTGTGAACAGGGTCTAACATTTTCAGCGCTGCGTCCAATGCTGAGCCATATACTTCGCTTCCATAATCAATGATAGACAGAACTGTTGTTTTATACAGTCCGTTAAAGGTATGTCGCTCCTCAAGTAGTGTCCGACAGTTTTTAAATTAGATTTAATACTCTTTAACATTTTGATTTTACGTGTTGTGTCGGCTTTCCAGTTCAAGTGAGTATCGAATACTAATCCCAAAAATTTTGCTGTTTGGCCAATTGGTATACTATGGTTTCTGATTTTTAAATCTATTTCTTCACCTTTTTCCACTTTTTATGTTTATAAAACATGATTGAGTTTTATCCATGGGAAATTTTATCTATGGGAAATTGCTTTATTAAATTCGTTGTGCACAGATGCCCTTCGTTGGCTGAGTCGGTTGATTCATCTATTTTTCCCGGCAGGCTGATGAAGAGTTAGAGGAATTTATTTCTGGTGATTTTATTAATGATTCGTTAACCATGGTTTTATTCTAAGATGCTGAATTATATATGGCAAAATAATCCATATACAGGTTACTTTTAATGCCAAAAGGTAGATTATTATTGACATCATTAATTGCTAAAGTAAACAGTGTGCCACTAAGGGCGCTTCCCTGTGGAACACCATTTTCAAGTGGAAATGTTCTAGGCAGAACATCATCCATTCTCACCTGAAAACTGCAATTTGTCAAAAGTTTTGCATAAACCTAGGTAAATGTCCACGGATGTTGTTTTGTAAAGTTTTTAATATAGCACACCTCCATGTAGTACCGTATGCTTTTTCAATATCAAAAAAGACAGCTACAGTAATTTGTTTTCGTTCAAAACCTCTACGAATACGGTCTTCTAAGTTAGAGAGAGAATCTAATGTAGATCTGTTACACTGTGACCCGAACTGAGTGGAAGACAAAATTTTATTTTCTCGAATGTGCCATGTTGGTCAAGCATTTACCATTTTCTCTAATAATTTGCATAAGCAGCTTGTTAAAGAAATTGGTCTGTAATTGTTTACATTACTGGGATCCTTTCCCGGTTTGGGGATACGAATTATTATAGCTTTATGCCATTCATCTGGAGATAAATTTCGAAGCCATAAGTGATTATAAAACTCTAATGAGTATGACTTTGCCTAAGTGGCAGATCATCTTAAATCAAATATTGTCACCTCCACAACTGCTATGGGCACTGTCACCAATAGGAAAAAGAGAACAACAAGTGTATAATTCACTCCAGGATTGACAGAACTGCCTACCATGGTCTCCTCTAAGCACACAGTCCCTGGATTACAATCATAACGCATAACCTTGAGCTGTTCTCCTTTAGCTCTCAGACAGTTGCAGTTTCATTAAAAAATGTATGATCTGAATTCAAAACAATATTTACATTTTCTGCAAGACACCTGCTCTGGAAGAGTAAGTTGCAGCAGAAGAGCCAGGCTTAGGAGCAAACTCAGATACAGCAGGAGAGCCAGGATTATGAACAAACTCACATACAGCAGAACCAGGGTTAAACAGTGTCTCCTTAGGCAGGTTAAGAGCTGGTTTTTATATATTCTCAGAGAGGTAGAATGCTAGGTAGTCTGTGGAGGCAAATTTGAAGCATAATTTTTTTTCAAGTTTCTGAGAAAGGAGGCATATACTGATTCAGGGCTGTTATTAACCCAATTCAACTTTTGTTTGGCCCCACCTATACTTGTATACTTCGTCTTTGCAAACTCGAAAGGCATTCTATTTACTATTACATCAAAGGCAAAGCTTCGAATATGGGAATGCACATCTTACAGTCAAAACAAAACTTATCACAAAGATATTGATACCAAAGATCATGCTCTTTAGAAAGGACATAACATTTCTTCTTGCTTTGACACCTTAACTCAGTTTGGTCATATTCAGTCACAATTCTGAAAGGTAGATGTCCAATAGTTACGTAGTCTGGTAAAGTTTTGGAAGAGAAGGTCGATAAGATGGTGATGCCGCTCTTACCTAGTTTTGTTGACTGAAAAAACGTGAGGAAGGCGTCTGTTCAGAATTTCTTCCTCTGAGAAGTCATAAAGGTTTTTGCAGAATGCTACCCATTTTTAAAGGGCTTCAATATTTCCATCTGGGAAATGTTTGAATTTTAGTAGTATTGCTACCTGTGTAACACTACCTGCCTTGACTAGAATGTTCTTGACATTATGTTTAATATTCTGAGTCGGGATGTGGCCAAACTTCTTTTGGAAACATTCAAGAGGCTCTTGTGAAGTTGTACTTTCCTTTTTTTGCCTGAAGCTTTGTGCCACATCAAATACGGAGGATCTCTAGTGGTAACTGAGTCAGATACATCCATTAGTTATTTTTTATTTCATATTCCTCATCCAGATTTTGTTTGAAATCTGATTTTTTAAGTTATTTAAAGTTACTCTAATTTTGACTTACAGGAGAACTGGCTGTGAGAGAAATATAAGTTTCAAGTACTTATGATCAGATGTAACTTCAAGTTTCAACCTTTGCACATTCTAGGAACTTTGGGATACACGTGCAATACACCACCAATAATTTTATCATCCAGTCTTTTGGATTTGTGGAATCCAATAAGATATCCAGTCAAATGCTCAAGAGTTGCCAACAATGCCAGGATCAAGTCATCATATCCAAGGGAAGGGGATTCGTTTTTGGATGGGTCCATATAAAGAGTAATGAAAAACTTGAAACGATAACTGTGTGAGAACAGTATGAAAGTATCGTTAGTTGTACAAGAAATTCACATTCACCAAACTTAGTGCAGTGAAAGCCAACTTCCCAAATGGTCTACCCCATACCCTATCCACATTGTACTGCACCAAAACAGATAGTGGGATATTGTTGTAAGCTAAACCCACCTGTTAGGACTTGAAGTCATCCTTCATTTACCAGTAATGATAGTTTTCCGGACTAAAGTTGCAAGTCCTAACCCAAGGGCTGGCTCCCCTTGGATTTAAATTAGCCAACCCTTGAGGACAGTTCCAAGAGGTTCAAGCTTCGAATGCGAACCTCATCCCAACCATGATCCCGCCTTCCCTTCATCTAAGCAATACATTCTGATGTATCTAGAAATATGTATCTACTGTAGAAATGCCCACGGTATTTCCATCAAATAGCACCCAATTTCAGCACTTGGGAGTAATAGTCATCGAGGTTACATAGCAAGATGGAAGATGGCTAAAAAAAATATGACTGAGGTTAAACTAATAACGAGAGAGAGAAAGAGTCAAGTCTGATATTTAGATTCAAGCGGGGGGAATATTTTTCCCCCTGGGTTGACTCTCGCCCGTCACACAGATTCAACACAGAATATCCTATGGCGAAGCCGTGTGACTTCAAAAAGGCAATCTATCACGGCAAGGGCTCACAAGTTGGAAAGCAATGACGTATTTCACATCACTGGAATCTGAACCAAATAATTTCTGCACATGAGTAGGGAGGCGTATCAAGGCACAGCAATAAGATTTTGAAAACATACTTGATTCTGAAAACATATTCTGAAAATAACATAACAAGCTGTAAGGTAGGAGCGTAAAAACCATGTTCCACCCTTCTGCTAAAGTGATACTGCGCAATTATATAACTAATAACGTGGTAATAAACGCCTTAGTTTTCTTAGCTGAGGCGGAAAGAGACCTTTTAGTTGTAGGAATCATACCAACAATCTAATCTTTAATGTACGAATTTCAGTATTGCCTACTCTGTCCCAGATTATTTTCGTTGCCGTATTGCAGCAAATTGTCCGCAGCATGAGTGATCGCACCAAACATTTACTTTACATTAATGCTGAAGAGCGTTCTGGGAATAATCAGCGATCAGCTTAATGTACTAGAATCCTACCAATTTCAATACAACACTGTGCAGTTTGCTGATCTCTGAAAGAACATGGGAAAGAATGAAACCCAAATAATAATAATAATAATAATAATAATAATAATAATAATAATAATAATAATGTCTGACCATAGTGTGCATACACAATCTAGCCAAAATATAATCATCTAAATTTATTCGTTTAATAAAAAAAAAAGATAATGACGATAAGTCATACACTTGATAATTCAGAATAATTTTGCGAGAGCATTGGCATCAAAGTTCTTTCATAATCGTATGACACCTGCAAAATTTCCGGAACCGTAGAGTCACAGAAACTTTTACAATTGACTTTCACTTTATTGAAACGATATTTTTCATGAAAAAATACGACGGAAGAATTCCCTAACGACATTAAATTCTTGAGACGCTTACAATCTGAAAATAATAACCTAAGCCCGGAACAAACAATTACATTACACATTAACAGGCGATGACATTACATTTCGTCAGAAAAATATCTAATAAAACAGTTGTTTTACAGAACAAAGAGCTAACGTAAAACATAGCTTAAACAAATTAACAAATGCTATGTAGGAAAAAGACGACTGATTTCTAATGCTTTCCCTTATTACGAGTTTCTCGTTTGTGAAAGCTCCTTTAAAAGTGCGAGTTCCATTTGCGTGTTATAACGGGTCTTACTGTCAATGCTGGTGTCACTTTCTTTTCCTTTTCTTTAAATAAACTGAGCCTCTTTGAACGACAGCGGAGACTGTACAATGCTAACCATGGCCGTGGAAGATGGAAGGGTTTCCTTGTTAGAATAACGTTGCATGCAGTCAATTCAAAGGATCTCCTCTCATAAGAGGAGGGTATGAATCCCGAGTTTCATTTTTAGCATTATCGTATAGCATCCACACTTCGTCATGACATGCCGCAAGGGTTTCATATTGTACCAAACTCTCGAAAGACTGGTACCACTGTCATGATTTGCATCTTTCGAGAATCTGCTCATACCTTTGAATCTACGTAAGCATATACTCCCTAGTAGATCACTTATAAAAATTAGTAACTGTCGCGTGTGACAACGCATTCATGCATTCACACAATCTCTGAGAGAGAGAGAGAGAGAGAGAGAGAGAGAGAGAGAGAGAGAGAGAGAGAGAGAGAGAGAGAGAGAGGTTACTCAAACCACAAGCACGCTATTCAGATCTTGTCACTTGGCTGCATGATTCTAATGCGTTGCCAGCAAAAGATCTCTAGACAAATTCCATTCCCTTCTTCCATTATGCGTCGCGACAACTGGTGGGACCCACAATGCATTCGACAGACTACAAGGACGCTACAGCTGGCTGGCCGCCCTTTTAAGGTCCGTAGAGAGTCGCCTCACGAGAACTGCTATGTCCCGAATGACTTAGCTTTATCAACTTTTACTTACGTCACTTCTTGTGAAAAAATCACAATAGAGGAACCTCATCTTCACTTTCATGCCACTGCAGCACAATACTTCTCTAGTGGGTAAAATACCTTCTTTGGGAATGGATTTCTATGGCTCAGGTTTCGTAATTTTAGAATGTTATTTGCCTCTAAACCCTATAATAAAGTACGTGTTCGTATGTATTTTTTCTTTACCAAAATAACTGAAGTTACACCTAGGAATCTCTTGATTGAAATTACTCATCCATTAATGCTTCTTAAAATCTTCAATATTTCTATACTATTTAACATAGTGTTAAATTGAATATTTCCTTACTAGATCTTTCGTGAACATTATAAACACACAAATAAAAACTGACCGATCGTGAATACCCAAGAATATATCATTAACCATATAAATCTTTGAAAAAAATTACCAGAAGTTTGACCTTCATACACATAATCCGAACATGAAATCCCTCAACGCTTCATAGACCAGTAACTCACCAGCAAGATGGTGAACACCCATATACACCCACTGCTTAAACTTAAATCTATATTGCACGAACTTCCTTAATTCCCGGATGCTGAGGTCCCTCCTTTCAAATTCATCTCGGATTCATTCTCCCTACATCACCAAACCAACTCGTCTGATCTATCCTATAATCTGTATTACCCTTTTCACAACTATTATGTGTCTCCACATTTCCCACCCTTTCAATCAACCTCCAGAGCTTCCAAATACTTTCTTTAATTAGTAATCAACTTGCATACTTCAATTAGAGATGAATGAGTTCAACAGCCCCATCGTACTTTCCAAACGTATGATTTAAGGGCATTTCACGTTTACTCTCAATCTCATGCCCACACCCTCATATCTTTCCCGCTTCACATACACTGTGAATCAACTCTTCCCTCGTTCCGCCATCACCCAAAATATTTAATCCCAAATATTTCAGAGAATCTACCACTTCCATCCTCTCACTGTCAATTATAACATTCACTTCTTTAGCTTTTCGGCTGTCTTTTACCCTCTCGTCTTGCAAACACAAAATCTTTCACTAATCTTTTCCACTCTCTTCACTATCCCCCATCTGTACTCATTTTATCCCACAATTCAGCACTTACATTTATAGTCCTTTCTCTGACTGCACGCACCACTTCATACATAAAAATTTTAAACAGCTTTGGAAACATCACACACTCTTGTCCGAACCATTCTCTCACCTGCAGACTCTAACATATGTTTCACTTCCAAAATAGCAAAACATTTTGGTGCTCTCAGCAACACCTCCATATGCACCTATATCAATTTTATCCTAACCTTTCCCCTATGTATAAGTATGCCACAAACACACACACACACATATATATATATATCATGCATAAATATTCATGTTTGTGAATTACTTACAGTTACAGTTAACTGTATAAACTTTGGTGTATGGGAGTGGTGTTCCTACTTTTTGCCTTTGGAAGGTGCAAGAAATTCATTTCTTGGTATAATGTGGTTCAGATTCCGCAATAAGCTGTAGGTCCTGTTGCTAGGTAACCAATTGGTTCTTAGCCACGTAAAATAAGTCTAATCCTTCGGGTCAGCCCTAGGAGAGCTGTTAACCAGCTCAGTGGTCTGGTTAAACTAAGGTATACTTAACTTTTGGAAGGTGCAATCAGCAAATGGGGAGCTGTGGCTTAGGTATACCTGCTTACTAAGTAAGTGGGTCTCTCCTGCCCTACCTCCAACCAGTCTGTCCATCAGTAAATTGGTATCAGCATCTGCAGGGGTTAATAAAAGGGGGGACCACATTCCTTTAAGCTGTGAAAAACAACATTCGAGGCAACTGCAGTACATTGGGAACATCTCGCAGTGTACATACCAGACTATCTCAACCTAATTTGTGTACATGAGCTTGCACACTAACACACATTTATAAATACCTTGTACACATACACACACACACACACACACACACACACACACACACACATATATATATATATATATATATATATATATATATATATATATATATATATATATATATGATTGTGTGTAACTATAGTCACCTTGGGCAGTTAAAAGTGACAGCTATCATATTGGTATTGTTTATTAGCGAGCACTACCAGGGCACTTCTACACTATGGGGTGCAAATGTTTTGGAATGCCAATGTATCGTGTCCTAAGGCAGAGGAACATCTAAAAGAAGGTTATGAACCCCTTGCAGAAGGAAACAGCCTCTACAACGCATATGAGTCTCTCTCTCTCTTCCAGTCAAAAGCAACCACATCACCTGGTCAGTCAGTTTACTGAGGACTGCTATTCCAATGGTGGTAAGCAATGGTAACTTGATATTGCTGCCCTAAAAGTGCAAAAGGTTTGTGGTATAACAAAAATTGTACCTTGAAACAGAAAAACACCTAGTGAAGAGTACTGGACACTTTGGTGAGAGGAAATGCCTGCTCGGTGGTATATGAGCCTCCTTTCCCGAAGCCAATGGTAATCAAACCTCGAACACTTGTGAAACACATTCAGAAATACATAACAGCACCCATACTGCTCTAGTATAGGAAAGATGAAGGACTATGAGTGATTTGGACTAGAGCTGCAAAGCTAATGAAGGTTCGTATTCATGCTGACAAGTTTCACCAATACAAAGACTGTATGAGTAAAACTGGATGTGACAAAAGTCTAGTTGTAACAGCACAGCAACTGCATAATGTCCAGCAATGGAAGAGTGTGAGAATGAAAAATTCTTTATTTAGGAGTGAGTGTTGTGTCTGTGTGGATTTGAAGGATGTGAAAGGGTAAGTGTGCTAGGTGATATGAATGCAAAGATACGTGGAAGAGAAAGAGTTGGCTTTGTGTGTGGGCATAGGGTTCCTGTAATAAAGATAATGGAATGTTGTGGAAATGTTTGGAAAGTCATCACTGGTGGAAATGTTGTTTCCATAGATGAATATTCATAAGTATACTTAGGAACGAGAAAATGGTGAGGAAATGTTTGTTAGATTATGTGTTAGTAAAGAATAGATGGAACAGCAAGTCGATGAACGTAGTGGTGAGAAGAGTGGCTGAAGGTAATTAAGTAATGCAACTAAAACAAGTGAATTAGATAAGTAGGAAGTGAGAAAAGCACATGAGAAAATGGATGAACGGTGGGCTAGGGTTAAAGACACTGTGGTGGAAAAAATAGATGAGTATTATATCAAATGAAGGTGGGTTGATAGGGTACAGTCGTAGGTTTAGGAAGGTACGAAAAGGGACTATAATAGCAAGTAGAGGGATGAGGAAATAAAAGATGACGTGAAGAGAAAAAGGAAATTACTTGAGAGGTTAGCTGTTGCACGAGAGAGATCCTTTTTTTAGGATACAGGAGGATGGACGGGGTTGTCAGGAAGATAGTGAGAGAGAAATGAAGGCAAGCAGCTGAACAAGAACTTTAAGGAAAATCAAAGGCTGGTCTGCACAAATGTATACACAGAGAGCAATGTTACTGAACAAATGAATATCAGAATAAGGGGTAATGGAGTGATACTATCTAAACCGAATTCAGACCTGAGTCGATGAAGTCAATATTTCAGATGAAATATGAAGGATAGAACCGAGGTAAAGATGAAAGGCTCAAGTGCGGGGAAGATTATTGTAAAGTTGAGAATGCTTGTGAAAGTGACAGTTAAATATGTAAAGAGAGCAATCAAGAAGCTGGAGACTGAAAATAAATTAGATGATGGAATTACAAACAATATGCTGTGGTACTGAGATGAAAGTCTGCTGTGGTACTGAGATGAAAGTCGGATTAACCACCAGAGTTTATAAGGTAAGTCTGGACGAGAGAAACGTTATGAAGAAATGGATGAGAGAAGTACACATTCCATTGTATACAGTAAATGTAAGGTGATGCGGCAGCTGTAGGGGTTACAAGGCAATCCTTAGTATATCAGGTAGGGTACATACTGTAGTAGGATTCTGACTGAAAATGTAAAACTGATAACTGAAGGATTGATAGGGGAAGAGCAGTAGCCTACAGTAACAGACTAGCTAGAGAGTATGCGGACGAGGTTCTTGTTACATAAGTGTTGTGTGAGTTAAAGTTAAGTATATCTTAGTTTTACCAGACCACTGAGCTGATTAACAGCTCTCCTGAGTAAAGAGGCGGACATGGACCTAGGAAATGAAAGAATCAGTGGAGAGGAAATGTGGAGGATGTTGAGAATGAAGAACATCGAACATAAATTAATGAATGATTAAAATGACTAAAATTATTTTACAATGGAAGTGAAGTGTGTGCGCTGGAATATGTAAGCAGAGGGGTAACCGGTTTGGTGTAAAAGTGGGTTTGAGAAAACGAGATATGAAAATCTGAGATAACAAAAATAATAAAAATAAAAATAATCAACAGTATTTACATTGCAACCATTTTTATAATTGTTTAAAAGTTTTAATTGCTCAGTATACCTGCGGCTGTTCAGTATCTCTAGTGATACAACAAGTCCAAAGCTGTGGACTAAGAAAACGAGTCATGAATGGAGAGTGGGGTGGTTGATGTTTGCAGATGATACATGGCTGATTGGTGATGGCATACAGAAACTGCATAAACTAGCTACAGAATTTAATAGTGTTTGCAGGAAGAAAAGATTGATAGTAACCGTGAACTAGAGTAAGGTTTTGAGGGTAAACAGAAATGTAAGAATGAATGTTAATATTGACGGTGAAAAGTTGATTCATTAAGTATTTTGGAGTAAATATTACAAATGGCGGCAGAATGAGCGAAAAGTTGAGTCACAATTGGTAAAGCTAAAAAGGTAGCAGGGTGTATGGAAATGAGAAGGGATTTGAATTTTCTATGGAAGCCCAGGTATGAATATACAGGAAGATTGTTGAGACTGCTCTTCTTCAGGGAAGTGAAATGCAGATGCTGAATGTGAATGATTAAAAAAAAAAAAAAAAAAAAAAGTGTTGAAACAAAGATAAGTATATCTTAGTTTAACCAGACCACTGAGCTGATTAACAGCTCTCCTACGGCTGGCCCGAAGGATTAGATTTATTTTACGTGGCTAAGAACCTACTGGTTACCTAGCAACGGGACCTACAGCTTATTGTGGAATCCGAACCGCATTATGACGAGAAATGAATTTCTATCACCAGAAATAAATTCCTCTAATTCTTCATTAACCGGGTAGGAGAGTCGAACGCTGGGCCAACAGCGTGCCAGGCGACAGCTCTATCCTCCCCTCCAGCGAAGAACTAGTGTTGAAACAGTTAAGATAAAGTGTTTGCATAGAAATTGGTAGGGTGAGTAAAAACGTTACCACTGACGAAAAAATGGATTGGAGTACTTTAATATAGTTCAGTCAAATGGAAGGAATGGGTGATGAAAGCTGGTGAAGATTGCATAATTCATAAGTGATTGGGAAAGGGAAGGAGAACCTAACCTCTTCTTCTTCTTCTTTTAACGTGCATTTTTCCCATTTCTATGGGGTAAGCACGGTGCCTTCCTCTGAAAGACTTTGATTTGGCTTTGGGGTAGACTTTGTAGTCTCTTTCGGCTGCCCTGCCTGTCACCACTTAGACCTCGGTAGCGTATGTACGTGTATTGTACCAGTATTTTAAAACATTTACTGCTTTATGTATTTATACATACAAATGTACATTGCGTATATATATACATACATATATATACATATATATATTTCTTTATATTCATGTGTGCAAATACACTCATTATATACATATATACATACATATACATATATATGTATATAAATTATATATATATATATATATATATATATATATATATATATACAATACATATATATGTGTGTATGTGAGTTTGCACACCTATGAACATAAAGACACACATATATGTGTATATATATATATATATATAATATATATATATATATATATATATATATATATATATATATATATATATATATATATATATATACATATATATATATATATATATATATATATATATATATATATATATATATATATATATATATATATAGTACTTAAAAACGAGGTATTTACCCGCAATCTCCTATACCTCGACAATGAGGAAACGCCACAGCAAGTATGGGAGACTGGCCTACTTTCCAGCACATTTAAATTCACTGTAAGCCAGATGTCATTAGACGTCCGAGCCGCGAGGAAAAGTGTTTCTTATGCCTAAAAAGTTTGTAATGGACCGAATATTTGTGAAAGTCTTACTTTTATCATGCACTGCTTGTATTATTAGCATTCGGCCATGTTCAACAGTATAATAATAATAATAATAATAATAATAATAATAATAATAATAATAATAATAATAATTATTATTATTATTATTATTATTATTATTCTCAGTGACCTCTTATAAAACTTGCAGAGCATATAATCTGAGGGCTACTGATTATTTTTTTGAAAATGTTATTACGTCAATGTACGGACAAAATTTGTATGCTTTTTCTAAAGTTCAGAAACTATGATAATTACAAGTCCCTGGTCTTCAGAATATTTGTCAGGACGTATCATAACGAATTTTTTTTTCTGAGGGTGAAATGGCGGCTTGTGGAGAGTGGGTGTTCTATTTCCTTCAATTAGCTAAACACGTCAAGGTAATTATAACTAAAGGTTTCCAAAAAATTCTTTAAACAAGTTTAAGCTATAGTTATTACACTCAAGTGCAATAATATTATCCAATGCGTATGTTCGAGCTCTAGTTCATAACAAATAGAGTCGGGAATTTGTTTTATTCGTCTCTTGATTTTGGCATTCAATATCTTGGGCTAATTCAAAGACAAACCTTCGAAATCAACAACATAGCAGGCTCGTCTTGGGAGAACAAAAGTTCCACTGCACCACCTACATCACTGCATCACTCCACCTTTGTCAGAAAAACACTTGCAGGGGTCCAGAAAACATTTGTGTATAGGGTACTTTCCCAGCTTCCTCAGTGTACCATAGTTTAATGGTCTAGAGAAATTTACCTCCAGCATTCTAGTTACTTTTTAGTTTTCTGTAAAAGAAAACTATTGACCCGGTTTGTCTGTCAGTCCACACTTTTTCTGTCGGCCCTCAGATCTTAAAAACTAGTGAGGCTAGAGGCCTGCAAGTTGATATGTTGATCATCCATTCTCCAATCATCAAACATACCAAACTGCAGCCCTTTAGCCTGAGTAGTTTTTATTTTATTTAAGGTTAAAGTTAACAATAATCGTGCGTCTGTCAACGATATAAGACAGGCCACCACCGGGCCGTGTTAAAAGTTTTATGGGACGTGGCTCATACAGCCTTGTACCGAGACCACCGAAAGATAGATCTATTTTTCGTAGCCTTGATTATACGCTCTACAGAAAAGTAATTTTTTACTTGTTTATTTTTGTACAAAACAAAGAGTGAAATCATACAAAGTCTGCTAAACCACCAGTTTATTTTTTCTCTTAATATCTGTAAAGTTACCAGAACTGCTTCAGAAACTCTTGAGTATATTCTGCTTATATAATATTTTTGGACAGTAATATCAAAAATAATAAAAAAATTATCTCGAGAATACCGATGTGTTCAAAACCAAGTTACGAATTCGCAAGGAGGATTTAAAGTCCCAAAAATCCGCCAATTCGGAGGCGTTTTGCCTTGTTGCCACCATCTGTGCGAGTACCTTCCGGCTTAATATTCTATGGGTAAAAAAATTCTGACCGCGGGCTAGAAATTTTTTTAACCCTTTTTTATTACAAAGCAGTTATAAGGCTACTCGACCTCTATTCCGAGGAATTCACAATATGGAGGATCACTACAATTTTCGGTGCAAATTTCAACGTCTCTGTTACTTATACGTTCGCATAACATAAACCCTCTTCTGACACCTGAACTTCCCTAATCTACCACGGCAGTTCCTGTGGCTATGGTTTTTGAAACTTCTTAAGCTTTGTATTTATAATACGCTATCGACTGTGAAATTCAATGAATAGTCCTTATATATTTTCAAGCTACTGTTACCACTAAAATATATATATATATACATATACATATATAATAATAATAATAATAATAATAATAATAATAATAATAATAATAATAACTGTTATTCTGTACCTATTTGGTAACGAGTCGCAACAATATATGCTATCTTGAAGATGTATTTTGATTCGGCATTAACTGAATTCCAGCATTCGATGCCAATTCCACTTTCTTACATTGACCATTTGCGTGCGCGATGGAACTAGTCAAAATTCAGCGCTAAGGAGGCATCAGTAACCGCTCCAGGGTGTCTCGCGGCGTCTGTCACATTCCTTCCTCACTACGGAACATTCACTTTCTATATTTCCCTTCAAACCTGTAACTACTTCCATATGCCGTTTTAGTCTTCACCTTTCACTCTGTCCTGAGGTAGCAAATATCCGCTTGAAAGACCTCAGGTACTTTTCCGTAGAAGGATTCGTATTTCAGTACTTGTTCAGGAATCCCCCACACAGACCATAAAATTTTTTTATTATATATAATTCTGTTAAACTAGATTCAGTCATCAAAAAGAGGGCAAAACTCCCAAAAAATATTGTATTCAAATTAGGATATTTTTGACACTTTTTACATATTTTATTTATTTTCCCTTTCTTAATGACTTTTTAAATTGATTTTTGACTGAAATCTTCAATGTTTATAACAGTATTTTTATATACAAAACGTCTTTCCGTCACTGGGGCATTCAAATGACGTCCAGTGACTTTCAATAAATATGACAAACTGAAAACGACCAAAGCTATGTGCTACATATTTGTAAAGAGTACGCTTAGGGTAAATGAAAAGTGATGAACGGCCTTCGTACATATTCACTTCCTCAACGTTGTTGCAATGACGGTTGGTTTCATTGTGAAATATGTAAATGAGAATTCTGTCTTTTTTTTTTTTTGTGGGGCGCCGGACGTCAGAGCCACATCGGTAAGAAGGATCGTCTCTACACTGTCTCCCGTCCTTCAGAACTGACAAAACACCGAACTTTTTATTCGAGTTAGTGGCTCCTGATTTCTTTACTGCCCTGTAATCTGACTGTATTGCCCAATTATTTGGGTGGTAAATTTAAGATGATTTAAAATTTCACATGTCTATCTTTCCCCACCAAACTTTAGACATTCATCTGTGAACTTCTATGCTATGTATAGACAGATTTATGCTATTTGCTACAGTCAACGTGATACTTCAAAATGCAAGACAAAAATGCAAAAAGCAGAAACGGCCGTTAACTCAATTTGCGTTCTTAAACTGAGCATTCTTACAGTTCCAGAAATCCAAGAGAAATGTTCATATGCGCTTCCTGCTAACCTCTCAAACTTCGCAGCCGAAAAGCAGATATCAACTAAAATGACTCGGGACTTCAACTTGCCTTCCGGGATCAAAAATTCGTACATCTACTTTCAGTAACGTTCAGTGGAGTTTTTGTTGAATTTTACTTTCTGGTCGTTAGTAGCTGATGAGCACCTGGCCTCGTAACCGACAATTGTAAAACATGTGATGTTATTTCATGTAATTAATTGGCATGCAATACTTCTGCCCATCAGTTATTTCCTCTTAATGACAACAGCGGATGATGAATATCGGAGTACTGAACCCACAACAGGATGGGCCCTCTCATTTTCCATTATGATATGATAGTTTATTGCTACAATCCCCACAATCGACTCAGACTATGACCTACTGCAGTCGACCTACACCCAGGTGCTGTACGACAAACGGGTACATTTATCACGGTGTACCAGTCAACATGCACACATGGGTTAACGGAGCTTAAACTGATTTACAATCACTCCGTCAAAGGATGAGAGAGAGAGAGAGAGAGAGAGAGAGAGAGAGAGAGAGAGAGAGAGAGAGAGCTTAGACTAGTAATTTAAGCCCTAACATTTACTTAAGATAAATATGACTAATCAAGCAACATAATTAGTTCGGTGGCAAAAGTCGTAAGTGGTTATGATTATTAATCAAAGACGGTTTAATACTCTTGGTGGCAAGTTCTACCAAGATATAGTGAACACGGCGTTAATGGATTATTTTCCTTTATTACCTGAAAGTATAAGAAGGACATACGTAAATTTAGCGACAAACTATCATATACATAAACATGTCGTCCTATATCCTTTTCCCCTTACGGAGAGTGGCTGCCAAAAACATAACGCTTCCAGTGCTTGGTGATCATTTAACTAACTATCAGGTAGAAAATTAGCTGCTGAGGTCAAAAGTGGCATAGTGGGGTTTGAATGAATGGGGAGGAATTATTGCTCTGACTGCAATGGTCATCGAATTTAGACTGACTGACTGATATATATATATATATATATATGTATATATATATATATATATATATATATATATATATATATATATATTGTATATATATATAATATATATATATATATATATATATATATATATATATATATATATATATATATATATATATATATATATATATATATATATAATTATATAAATGGATGGATGTATGTATGTGTTTGTGTGTGTGCGTGTATATTCCAGCATAACTCTGCAACGTACTGAGCAATTTCAACAAAACTTGGTAGATATAAGACTTACTATCTGGGAAAGAATACTACTGGGGTTAAGACATCACTGGCTCCAAAGGAGGTGGGGGTGGGAAGGGGGTGACATGTAAAAATAACAGTAAAACACATATTAGTGTCTAATCCATGATTTTCGAGGTTCGCCGAGATGAATAGCGATACTCCCGATGCCCGTCCAAGTTCAACCCCGACAGGAAGTGGGGGGGGGGGGTTGTGAGAAGGGGTGAAATACTGTATAAAATGTCATAAATGTTGGGCAATGTAATTAAAGCAACTATCTTAACAGGAAAGGGAGAGGGTGAAACAGTTTTTATCCCAGGGATAAAAAATCCGACGGATCTCCCTTTTAACTGTAAGACACTGCAATTTCCAGTGAGACTCGCGTTCTCGGTCACGATCAACAAGACACAGGGAGGGACAGTCTATTAAGTACGATGGAGTGGATTTGAGATCGTCATGTTTTTTCCGCGGACAACTTGATGTTGCTTGCTCAAGGGTGGGTTCACCCAAGAACTGATTTATTCTTGGTTCTGATGGTAAAACTAAAAATGTTTACAATCAAGTTTTGTGCTAAAATAGTATTATGGTGAATTTGTGAAAGATTTTACTTTATAATTTGTATACTATTTATATTTTTAAAAAACTGTAAATACAAATTCTTTGATATTACGGTATAAATAGATCTGATTCCTTTTCCTGTCTAATTGAAGGCTGGGATACATAAATATCCGGGTATGCTCTACGTTTTGGGTGTGTTCTATGCTTTGAAATTTTACCATGCAACGCCGGGTACGTCAGCTAGTACACACACACATATATATATATATATATATGTGTGTGTGTGTATGTATGTATAAGTGTGGTGTTTACTTTATACATATAAGCTATACACACATATGGTCCAACTTATAGCTGTTCAAGACCTTTGTTGGTATCTATCTCCAAATTTTTTAGCATCAGTGAGGATACACCATGGGACAATCCTTTTCCTTACTTAATCTGCGCATTTTCCAGTCACTTCCAGGTGTGTTGTCCTTTCTGTCTGTGGAGCAAAGCAATAATGGAAGATTGAACGGAAATCAAAGTCTTCTTGCCTTCCCAGACAGCTGGGTATAAATTAACATTTATATGGTCGACCATTCTGTTACGCGTCTCGAATATAGCTTTCCATCTGGGGTTTTAGAAGTCATTGTTCTTCAGAATTATCGCTAACAATGAGCCTTTACGATGTTTGCAAAAAAAGCATTCCTCTATTGCCGGATTCTCCGCAAGAACCACAGACTCCCAACATCAGCAAGTTTCATCAGTAGCAGTTTTTTTTTTTTTTTTTTTTCGCGATGACGGGGCGTTTCAGATGCCTTGCATTTTATTGGTGATGGTCCCCTCCGCCAGTGCCTCTTCTCTGAATATTTAGTGGTCATCCCCTTTCTTTATCCACTGCTTTTATCGTTACTGGAAGCCACGAGAAAGCTTCATTCAACTGTGTTTCAGAGGATTTTCCTTTGCGGGAGTGGCAATGATTTCACTTTCCCGTGGTACTTTCCTTAAAACATGATCTAATTATTTTCGCTTATCACCAAACACCCCACCTGTCACATATATTCAGCAAAACATATATATATTACTAACCTAACTTCTAATGTGAAAATATTTTGGGATGATAATTCAAAATACCCTATCAACTTGCAAAGCACTGCTCCAAATTAAATGGACTTGGCAAACAAAGGTCGAAAAATAAGTTAAAAATATTTGGGGAATGGAACGTGGATTTTCAATGTAGTTATATAGCCTCACAACCTACCAAGCATCAACATACAAAACGCTTACAAGCAGAACGTTCCACAGTTTTACATTATCAAAATTAAGAAAAGATTCTGGAACTGGACAGTGGAAATTATGGATCCTCGTCAAAATAAGGAATCCGATATTTTACAAAAATTAGTATTTCTTGAGGCAAAGGGACCACATGAAGCTTGATGGAGGAACCTCCTTGTTCAAATCAAGTTTTAGGGAATGACAAAGCTTGAAATTTACTGATAAGTTTATATTTTATTATTATTATTATTATTATTATTATTATTCAGTAGATGAAACCTATTCAAATTGAACATGCCCACAGGGAACTTCATGCCTGGATGTTTACCATCTCTTCTCTGGCGAGAGGGTTTTTTCCTCACTCACCATTGGAGTGCTTGGATACTTCTGTTCATTTAGCGGCAGGGGCCATGGACTTGAAATTTAAGCTTCCAAAAAATATCGTGTTCATTAGGAAGAAGTAAGAGGAAGTAAAGGGAAATACAGAAAGAAGAGATCCCACTTATCAAAAAAGAAAACAAATTAAATAGATAAATAGATAAAAATATATTAAAATGCAAGAAGAATAGTATTAGAGTAGTAATGCAGCATTTTCGCTTGAACTTCTAAAGTTCCAACTGCACGACATCCACGGGGAGACTGTTCCCAGTCCAACGGTGCGAGGAATAAACAACCTCTGGAACTGAGAAGTTAGACAGCTAGGCACATTTATTGCATATTGGTGCTGCTGTTCAGTAAATCTGGTTGCCCTCGGCAGATAAAGGGGATCAGGGATCAATTGTGAATGTGAAATATCTGTTGATATACAACTTATGAAAATGACAAACACGAGACCATCCGTCGATGGTCCAAGTTATAACTGCTAATATTAGGAAACAGAAACCCACTAGGCAGAAGCAGATACCCATACCGAAGAACAGTATTACGGTAAAGGATGCACAAATGACGTAAAACAGGTTGCAATGAGTTTATCGCTGCTATAAATATGCGAGGCCTTTCGCACAATACCTAACTTTCGTGCATCATTTGCTGACACTTTCATTAGATGTTTCTTTAGGGTTATGGATGGATGGATTATGAAATTTAGGGGCAAGCCCAAGCACTGGGACCCATTTTGGTCATTCAGCGCCTCTTTAAGGTTAGGTGCGAGTCAAAAGTTACACCTTGAATAGTTAAGGTTTAGATTCATTCAGCAGTCCTATCCACCTGGAGAGGAGGATGAGGTGGAAAATTTGTAAGAGATCTGCTAATCAACAGCGTTTTCGATTTTACTAGATTTCAGCCTCATACCCCACCGACTACGCCATTCACTATTCCGTTTCATGTCACGATTGAGACTAAGGGCAGCTTCATTTCTCGTTAAGTGGACACTTTACAACATCAAAAAGTGTTGCAACATCGGCATAGTGAACATCTCGTTTTCCAGCCAACGACCACATCACTTGTATACAATAAAAATAGCATGAACACTCCCCTGTGGAACCCCACACACAATAAGTCTTGGTTCGCTAAAGATCCCATCAACAGCAACCCGTGGCTGCCCACCTGTAAGGAAATCTTGAAGTAAACCTGAAACATATATACCCATCATAAGATTCTGAAGTTTACAAATATGTGTCTTGTGATTTACTAAATCGAAAGCAGCACTAAAATCTTACCAAGGTTCTCTTGCAAATGGAATGTAAAATCTAAAAGAGCATCGATGGTACCTAACTGCTTCCTATATGAATATTGACTCTCTGCAAACAATCGTTTAGATCCACAGACTTATATCGTGGCTTAAAAATAAGTTTGTCTGCAACTTTGGAGACCACAGGGAGAATAGGAATTGGGCTGTAGTTACTGCACTCTGCAGATATGCCACTCTCTGGAACAGGCACTGTATTACTAAAGACTGCGCTCATCCTCAAAGATACTACATCTACATAAAAATATATAGAATCTAATAATATATATATATATATATATATATATATATATATATATATATATATATATATATATAATGTGTGTATATACATACACATTATTATCACTTAGAATGTGTAGGAAAAATTTCCTGCAATTATCAAAACAAGGGTGAAAAGCATGAATGCTTCCCAGGTACTTTCGTACACTAACTGTAGAGAGTTCATCAACGAAATTACCAAATATATCTACAAACAAAACAGGAGTGAAAATGTAAATAAAAAAATTTAAAAAGTCTCCTAATATGGAAACAGGCCAAAGGACACACATCTCCCAGCTGGTGCTTATACCAATTCACACGTGGGACGACTGGTTGGGGGCAACCCAGGATCGAACCACGGACTTGCAAATGCGACTCAAAACTATTACCGAGCAGAGTTAACAAGAATATGTTTTACTGTATTTACAATCATATCACTTTCCTGTTTCCATTTATGTTATACATCCTCCTTCATTACAGTCTTCCAATAGTTATTACTATGAATATATATATATATTATATATATATATATATATATATATATATATATATATATATATATATATATATATATATATATATATACATATATGCATGTGTGTCTCTGTGTGCATATAAATATAGCCATGAAAACTCATAAACTTCCTACTAATACTAAACATGGCAGAATAGCTAATGATATTGCCAGACACAGAAATTCCATTGATATACTACCACGACATTCTTACCTCCTTAATGAAAATGACGAAACCTACTATGTAAATCCCCATTACAAGCGACGGAGGAGAGGAAAATGGATTCCATGCTAAAAAAGCTACGGTTATGGATCAAACATCAACTAGTTGTAGAGCTCTGGCGACTGCCAACTTTCTTATGTTCCCTTGGGAATCGTTATATTGAAATCCTATAAAATAGCTCTCTTGTGAATCACGCCGCTATCATGATTCAATTCCTTTTTATGACTTTCGATTTGCAATAGTAAATTGCACAGCTTACTCTTGGAATTTTTGTATTAATTTCTTTGAATGAGTATACACACTATGCGGTACTTATGCTATTTACCGAGAAAGATTGAGATGGGACACAAAGAAGTCTAGATGTTCTGCTCAAAGCCAATGTACGATTATGATGTTAATTCACAGGCTCTGAGCAGGACGTCTGATCGTCCTAGAATCGCGCGAAGAGAAAGTTTTGGTATGGAACCACTCCTGGTGGCCAATTGCTTGTAATGCAAAATTCCACTATTATCATCATTACAGTAGATGAAACCTATTCACGTGGAGCAAGCACACAGGGGCCACTGACTTGGAATTCAAGCTTCCACAGAATATTGGTTTAACATCCAACTGCAGACCCCACACTGCAGCAGCAACTGATCATGATGCAGAGCCAGTGATTTTTCATCGCCCTGGAGGGACGCAAACCAGCGACATCTGAGTGGCATATCACGACACTAACCACTGTACCAGCATAAAATGTCCATAAAGTAAGAGTAAGTATATTTTAGTTTAACCAGACCACTGGGCTGATTAACAGCTCTCCTGGGGCTGGCCCGAAGGATTAGACTTATTTTACGTGGCTAAGAACCAATTGGTTACCTAGCAACGGGACCTACAGCTTTTTGTGGAATCCGAACCACATTATATCGAGAAATGAATTTCTATCACCAGAAATAAATTCCTCTAATTCTTCATTGGCCGGCCGGAGAGTCAAACGCAGGCCCAGCAGAGTGCTAGCCGAGTACGATATCGACCCGTCCAATGAGGAACTCAGACTCTCCCGATCATACAAAGTTTACAGACAGACGAAGAGCCAAATGGACAAACTATATGTCCCCAGCCCCCGACCCGGCACAGTTTTTTGGTAGAAGACTAATAACAGTTGAACAAAGTCTAAAGCATGTGGCATCAGTATGGACCTCATTTCCATAAATGCAGAGAAGCTTAGGTACAAAACCAAGGTTTCTTTAGCTGATGTATTTTTTTAACTTCGCTGAAAAAGAAAGTTTTGAGTTGAAGCTAACGCTAAAAGAATTGTCAAATATTCAGAATCATCAAGTCCAGTGTTACCCAAGCAAAAAAATTATGAATGATGAGAACGGCGAAAGAATGGCTAATCGGTAAATCATCAGTTTGTCTAGACATAGCCTCGTTTCTTACTGGCTGCATCACTTCCAAGGATCCGTACCAGAATTTCATTGAGGCTGCAGTATTAGCAACTTCGCATTTTATTGCAACGAGTTGGGGAAAGCATATATATGTAATAAGGGTGTCACATGTACGTACTGTACTACTTTCGTTCTAGATCAACATTTTCGCCAGCAGTAAAGACTGTAGAAAATAAACAACCAAGGTCCCAAACACTCCCATAAGGAACACGGAATGTCAATAAGTGCACCAACAATGAATGTTGTTGGTCGTTTAAAGCATTCAAGTTACCAAGTTTATAAGCTAAAATGTTACCGTATGTCTCACGGTTATCCAAGACAAATACTTCACTAAAATACACCTGAAAAAGTAATGGAATTTTAGAGATCGTGGAAGATTGCCAAACGACATTTTCGTGCATTTTCCGAAAGTTAGGGGTGTAGTGTCGTCAGTGCACTTCACGCGGAGCACTGTAGGTATTACTTAAGGTTCTTTGCAGAGTCCCTTCAGTCACTAGCTGCAACCCTTCCGTGCCTTTTATTACACCTCCGTTCATATTCTCTTTGTCCCATCTTACTTTCCACCCTCTCCCAACAATTGTTTCAACATTATCTTCAGCGCTGAATGACCTCATACGTCCCAGCGATTGGCCTTTTGACCTAAATTTTATACTCCAAATCCAGTATAGGCCAGAAAACAATGTCTGAGTAACAACGAACTTGAAAATGACCTACGTCGCTGTTCGCCCTCGTCAACTGAAAATGAACACCACAAATCGTAGACATATAACACGTCTTCATTTAGCGCTCCTGAAATAGTGATTTAAAATCCTTGTATGGCCTCTCACCTCAGTTACATTTTCCTTTTTTCCTAGTTGAAACAGTGATTAAAGTTTACACTATATATATATATATATATATATATATATATATATATATATATATATATATATATATATATATATATATATCTTCAATAGCTATAGTGACAAATGTATATAATGTGCGAGTTCGCAAGCGTTCGCGTTTACACAAACAAACATGATCAGAGTAGCAAAGGCATTGGGGGCTTCCTTACTCTTGCGAGGGTCCGGGGGGGGGGTTACAACAGAGGCCCTTTGTAGCTTTTGTCGACGTTATTACTGGTTACAATCCAGACAAGAACAATAAAATATAAGCGATTACAATAAACTCTGACCATTACAACAATACCAAATCTATAATGCCTTTTTATGCCATTTATATTTAATGCACGGTTGTCATTTACCAAGCGCGTTTCCAATACTTTTAAGCATAAACAGATATAATGGATATTTATTATTATTATTATTATTATTATTTTTATTACTATTATTATTATTAATATTATTATTATATTCAGCAGATGAAACCTATTCATATGGAACAATCCCACAGGGGACACTGACTTGAAATTCCAGCTTCCAAAGAATATTAAGGTGTTCATTAGGAAGAAGTGAGAGGAAGTAAAGGGAAATACAGAAAGAAGAGATCCCACTTATTAAAAAGGAAAAAAAATAATAAATATATAAAAATGTATTAAATTGCAAGAAGAATAGTATAAGGGTAGTAATGCACTGCACTCTCGCTTGAAGTGAAGTTCCAACTGACACAGAACAAGTTGTTAAAGGCATGCAACGGAGCGTTAGAAGATGGCTGACAGTAATACAAAAAAACTCGGAAGAATGAAGACTGGGATTACTAACCTTGAGTATTTCCCTTCGTCAAGTCACTGTAAGGCGTAATTATACTCAGTTAGCAACTCACTACATTTACTTAACAAGTATATAATAACAATAGTTCACAAATTAATTACAACCATGGGCACATGCGAATAATAGTAGATTATGAGATGTAATTGTTTAACGGTGCTGTGAAAGATGAAATTCCTTTGTCCAGTCGCACATGGATGGGTCTTTACGAATAAATAAAGCTGAGATATACATCACATGGATATTTATTATCCTTATGCATATAACGATATATCATATTATCTTATTGGCACACCCAAATGCTTTAAAGATTGCTTATTGAGCTTGGATTAGCCATTTTTATCACTGTTTAATCGGGAAATTAGCTAAGCATTCAAATAATGGGTTATTTGAAATTATATTAGGAAAGGGGATTTACAGCGGTCATCGCTGTAAACCTAGGCTTCACTTGTAAAATGGAACAATCCCTAAATGGCAGTGTACCTTGGGTTACTGGAATTGTCCCTGATGAGGGTAATGCTGGCACCGTTGTGCAAGGTGGTTCCGAAGAACTAACTATGTGGCAAGGTGTTCATTTGGATCGAAGTCAACGTGCTGGTCACTAGCTGGGGTACACAGAGTGCAAATGGCATAGGCTAAGTACATAAAAAGGTAAATATAAATGCACTAGTGGATATTAAAAAGGAAAAAAGGTTACAATAAACTATATACCTAAAAATAGATAAATAAACATAAATGCACTAAGAAGAACCAATATAGGCTAGAAAAATGGAAATAACCCCACTAGCATCTAGTGATGGGACATAAAGTAACACCAACATAGACTAAGATAAATGTACTAGATACTAACTATGATGTACACGAAGCACAACTACATAGGCAAGGATAAATGCTGCTCTCTGCTGGCACTGATTTAGGGTTTGTTAGCAACACAAGGGTAGGCTACATTCCAAAAGATTGGGATAAGCAATTTGTCTGAGAATATGAAATTCTAAACAGCACTGCTCATTGTGATATGAAATCAAATAACTCGGCCACAAAAAAGAATGGCTTTTAACCAACTGGGATTAAAACACACTTCCCCTTTGTTTAAATGAACACGTGCTAGGCTACAATGAGAAGTGAAACGGATTTTACTTTATAAATCAAAGTAGAGCATGCATTAATTGCAAAAAGAACACCTTAAACTCTGTAAATAAGTGGAAAATCTTTAAGTTCCTATCGCTATCTGTTTACCGCACTCAAGCGGGTTTGCTAACCTGAGTAAGAAGAAACAGCTCATCGTCTGCTGGATAAAATTGGCATGAATATTAACAGTGCTTATCGCTCATGACCTGGCTTCTCAGCTCAAGTTTTTTGCTTTTAATTTATGCACATGGTTACTTTCTGTTAATTTAATTAACTGATCTTTGGCAAGATTACCAGTCGCAGCCGTGGCATTGGATGGAGTCTATAAGATGGCTGACAGTAATACAAAAACTCAGAAAATGAAGACTGGGAATACTAACCTGAGTATTTCCCTTCGTCAAGTTACTGAGGGATATTTTGCTCAGTTAACAATTCACTAACTTTACTTAACAAATAATATCAATAGTTCACAAATTCTAACAAATGAGCAGAGAATAATAGTAGATTTTAAGATGTAATTATTTAACGGTGCTGTAAAGATGAAATTCCTCTGTCCAGTCACACATGGATGGACCTAACGATATATCATCAATCTATCTTAACTCACTGCAATATCACACCCAAAATGCTTTAAGATTGCTCTAACCACTTGAGCTGGCACGTGGACTGCACAACCAGTCAAAAGACACTATCACTGTTCCTAATCGAGAAATTAACTAAGCATTCAAATGATGGGTGGCAGTGGCTTGGAAAAGGGGATTTACAGAGATGACTGGAGAGAAGTATGCGTGGTGGATCATGGGATTTACTTGGAGGGGTTTCGTTTACAAAAGTCAAGAAATAATTCGGTAAGAGGAAAGGCAGGCCACCAAAATACTCGAGTTCGTCTTAGGCTTACCATAGGAGTCCAAAGAACCAATCCAGGGCGGTTATCCTGAACTGAGACATGTGGCTGGAGCCAATGGTGGAGGTCCTATGAGAATGTGCAATAGTAAGTGTGCATCCGCTCACAGCGATAACCAAAACAGGAGTCAGATCGAATTCAGGCAGTTGGAGCGGAGCTGTGAGGCTTGCCTTAGGGTCCAATATGGCCCCCATCTCAGATAGGCTTCCAACTCTCCTTTTCCCTGTTAATGGAAAAATGTACCCAGGAGGGAGGATACGGGGGATACAATGAGAGGATTATGCTACGTGAGCACCCATTTGCATTGTGTTTGCATGGGGGCAGCCATCTTATGAGAGGGTTAAGCCCTGCCTGGAAAAACAGTCCAACTGTGAGAGGAATAAAGGACCTCTGGAACTGACGAATTTGACAGTGAGGCACATTTATAACACAGATAATCTTACAGTTATCTAACCTGTAGGTTTGGATCGAGCAGCCCGCCTCTCTCTCTCTCTCTCTCTCTCTCTCTCTCTCAGGAATATTTCAATCTGGCTTGTGGAAATCAAACCACGTTTACAAAAATAGTTTATTCTACAAATCTAACATATGACAGGTTAATAATGGTAAATAAGCAAAATACTATAAATGGGATTCTTCTCATCTCAAACCCCCAAACATTATTCAGTCTCCATTCTGACTTTGTCTTAAGTCACCAGTTCACTTAAGTGGCTATATCCCATAGTGGCTATGTTCATTTGTAGGTGTCTACACATGACATGCATGCATATCCATACATGACTATCCATGAAACATCTGCAGAGAGAAATCATCTCCCATTAGTGTTAAAACCAACTTAGTTCACATTAACACCATTACACCACAGAGAAACAAATGTTAAAAGAAATGATGGCAAAATCGCAAGTCACAAAAATGTTAATTTTACCTTAGCACTCACCCTTTCAGCAGGTGACATGAGCTTGGCCATCAGAGTCCTTTTCACTTCAGATCCTCTAAAACGAATGTATGGCATTCTACAGACGCCCTGACCACTTACCCGAAAAGCCACTCCTTATTAACATACAAATGCACAAACCCCTTCTTCCTGACACACCCATGGTATTGTTGGGCGTTCAGCTCTAACCAGACAGAGCTTCTAGAACATTCTTGAGAAAATGCTGGTGAGCACTTTTGTTCATGTGTCGCTGACACGGCTGTATCTTAAGGTGACCCTTCGTTCAAGGACCCTGTGTTGAGTATGCAGATCAACAGAATGCTGCAAAACACTACACTGTCACATAGTGTCACATACACCCAGAAACACATTTGTTGGAGCTGCTGTTCAGCAAATCTGGTTGTTCTCGGCAGATAAAGGGAATCAAGGATCAGGGATCAGTTGTGAATGTGAAAGAACTCTGTTGAAATACAACTTATAAAAAAGTGACAAACAAGAGACCATCCATCGATGGTCCAAGTCATAACTGATACCACTAGGAAACAGAAACCTACCACCACAAACCACTCTATCTAAAAGAGATAAATCTCTGGCAGAAGCAGACATGCATGCACACCAGAGAACAGTATTCCAGTAAAGGAAGTACAAATGACCTAAAACAGGTTGCACTGATTTTATCACAGTTATAAACATATGTGTTGAAACTTTGACAAGAGAGATTGTACTTTTCCACAAGTTGCGGTGTAGTTTTGTGTATTCTTTCTAAATATACGTAAAAGTGGAAATGTGTATTATGTAGAAGAAAGATATTATGTTTTGTTGTGTTTGTGTTTAGTAATGAAAAGCGCTACTTTGGCTGTTTCATGTATTTAATTGTAATGCTTAATTACTGGCATTGGTTGTTTGTCCAGGAGTTAGTCGAACATTTGGTGTTGGTAGGCGACGGTTGTGAGAGTCAGTCTCATCACAACCTTGGTGCAGTGTAGAACTAATAGGGACTCAAGAAAAGGGAATGCAGCCATAGTTAATGGTGCCTTCAAGTCCACTTATGTATTCCTCTTCATCTTAAAGTTCATTTAGGGAGATTTCCTTTAGGAGATATGCATATCTACATGCAAAGAGAATTTCTTGGTGTGTGCTTTGGATGAGGGTTACGAAGTCAAGATTGTGCTTGTGCCAGTCTCATTCTAATTCAAGCTAGGAATATTAAATGCAACATTTGAACTAACAGTAAGTTTATATCGTTTATGTCTTAGATTAATATACACAACACAATGCAGTGTTTTAAGTGCAATTTGGAATAGCATATGAGTGAAGTAACCTGGGTGTCGTAGTTTAAGGCTTAGGCTACAATTAGGATACTACGTTTCAAATCATGTAGGCTATACGATAACACTCATGATCTGGAATGCTCTACTTATCCTGAATGAGTTGGAATAATATGAGGCCTTACGAACAATACCAAAGTTTCGTGCAGCATTTAGTGAAACTTTCATTAGATATTTCTCAAAAGTTAGATGTGAGTCAAAAGTTACACGTAGAATGGTTAAAGCTTCAGACTCAATCAGCAAAGTTCCATCCACCTGAAGGGGAGGATGAGGGTGGGAAATCTGTACGAGATCTGCTAATCAATAGTGTTCTCGGTTCACTGGAGTTCAGTCTCATACTCCACCAACTACACCATTCCCTGATCCAGTCCATGTCCCGACTGAGGCTGAGGGCAGCTTCATTTCTCATAAGTGGAGACTTTACTACACCCACAAGTGTTGCATCATCGGCATACTGAACAATCTTGTTTTCCAGGCCAACAACCATATCATTTGTACACACTAAAAATAACAGTGGACCAAGAACACTGCACTGTGGAACTCCAGACACAACAGGTCTTGGTTCACTAAAGATCCCTTGGTTCGTTAAAGATAGTTCATTCACAAAATATCGAATTGTGTACAGGTCAACCTTGAGATTCCATGCGTTACCTCACGTGGCAAATAAGACAACTGGCATAAAATGCACTTTCAAAATACCCCAACACAACAGAATTTTGTGAAATTAGGAATTCAAGAACACTCAGTTCTGCTTTCCACAAAAAAAATGAAGTAATTCACACAGCCTCATGCTGTGATAGTAGCCTTTTAAGGCAGTCACATTCAACTTCCAGTACTAGGTGACAGCTGACAAAACTGAGTAACTATGGAAAATGTCCTTAGCCTTTTAAGGCAGTCACATTCAACTTCCAGTACTAGTCTGACAAAACTGAGTAACTATGGAAATGTCCTTAGCCTTTTAAGGCAGTCAAATTCAACTTCCAGTACTAGGTGACAGCTGACAAAACTGAGTAACTATGGAAAATGTCCTAAGCCTTTTAAGGCAGTCACATTCAACTTCCAGTACTAGGTGACAGCTGACAAAACTGAGTAACTATGGAAAATGTCCTTAGCCTTTTAAGGCAGTCAAATTCAACTTCCAGTACTAGGTGACAGCTGACAAAACTGAGTAACTATGGAAAATGTCCTTAGCCTTTTAAGGCAGTCACATTCAACTTCCAGTACTAGGTGACAGCTGACAAAACTGAGTAACTATGGAAAATGTCCTTAGCCTTTTAAGGCAGTCACATTCAACTTTCAGTACTAGGTGACAGCTGACAAAACTGAGTAACTGTGTAAAATGTCCTTTGTTGTATCTCCTCTGAAAAGGGACTCTGAGGCATATTTGTATTTCTCTCATGGTACGCAATGCCTCTCTCTCTCTTTTCACATGACAGAGGATGTAGACAAACATAAAGAATCTATATCCTTGTGAGATGCAAATAAAATAACGTACACCTATGTCGGAACTAACCCTGTGACCTTAGAATTTCAAATACCAGAGTCTGTTATTAAAATTTCCAATTACTGCATTCTTAATAGATGAAAGTCCTTAACAGACAAGATTTTTTTCAATTGTTTTTCAATTGCTTTGAGATAAATGAAAAAGTTAAAAATCCGCCACAATTACCTTCACAAAAATAAAACGCAGATACTGTCACCTTTCTAGTTCTTTTCAATGAAGAAACAGTCACGCTGCTTAGACTTTTCTCTTTTGATTTTTAAACTAAAATTGTGCTATCATTACATTCTTAAAAATTACAAACGTCAAGAAGAAATTGTTTTTGTCACCTAAAATACCGTGTTTATCAGAGAGAGAGAGAGAGAGAGAGAGAGAGAGAGAGAGAGAGAGAGAGAGAGAGAGAGAGAGAGAGAGAGAGATTAATGATATTCAGTGGGCTGTTGCCTGCAGTACATCCAATGAGAGGGACATAGTAAGATAAGTGAAACGACAATGCATCTTAATGACTGAGCAGACCTTTGATTGAATGCGAGTGCATGAGTGTATCTGTGAGAGAGAGAGAGAGAGAGAGAGAGAGAGAGAGAGAGAGAGTAATGATATTCCCTGGAACTTAGTTTGAGTACGCGCACCACTACATGTGACAAAAAGAGAGAGGGGGAGAGAAACGATGTTTCAGAGGATAGTCAGTGGACTACTGGTTGAAGCATTGTTTACGAGAGAGAGAGGGGCGCCGAAGAAGTGCAGCTGAGTAGAGGGGGCGCCACACCCGATCGTTTTCGCATTTTCGCAGAATCTTGCGATGCATGATTCATAACCTTGGAGAAAGTCCGGGTTAATGCTATGCATGGCTAAAAAGGTTGGGTGGTATAGCACGGAAGAAGGGCCGCAGGAAGCTCATTATTTTATAATCAGTGACTGTACTTCGACGCGCCTGCGCGTTCTCTTGTCTTGTACGTTACACACAGATCAAAAGAGTATTTTACTTCGATATGCAGATATACGGCACTAGAAATTTCTGATTTCATGAAAAAACTGGTGATTCCAAACTCGATGCATGTCGACATTATTTCATTCACACGAACGTTTATCTTTTACAGGGAAAGTACTGTATATACACGGATGATCAGTCTAACATCGAATCCTATCAGATTTACAACTCAAAAGAAGAAATAATATAAAAAAGAATAACTCTCCATAATCTTAAACAATTTCAAATTTTATAAAGCGCCGAAAACTATCAATATTGCCACTACACTGCATTTTTTACTAAAGATAAAACAAATAACTTAAAGAACTATTAGATAAGCAATTCAAATTCGTGAAATTTACAACATAACGAATAAAAGAAATGCAAAGAACACATGCACACACAAACTATATATATATATATATATATATATATATATATATATATATATATATATATATATATATATACATATATATATATATATATATATATATATATATATATATATATATATATATATATATATATATATATATATATATATATATATATATATATATATATATATATATATATATATATATATATAGTCCTCATGATGTGATCAGTACTAATCTCGCCTGCGCAGTGAGGGGAACTAGGTTCGAATCCTGTGCGAAGACAGAAGGATAATTACCCTTCGTTGAAAACTCATCGTTTACATAATCAGAGAATCGGGTACCTGCTAGTTAAGTTGACAGCTGTATGTATTCAAGCATGTCTATCATATCCAAAGGGGAAAATGAAGTACGTGTGAAGGTCCTGACCGGTTTCGGCTTTAGTTCTAGGTCATTAACGAAGGGTATACAATATACATGCTAGGTGGAACAGAAAAACAAACACACAGGCCGCTGCAACCCAAAAATCCACACCTGGCGGGTGCCGAGGGATGGAGCCATACTCTCATTTGTGCCGTGCCCTGGGCCAGGTACTCAGTTGGCAAGTCTGATTATCTCTTTTCCATACACATCTATTACCTACTTCTAAATATAAGCATTTGACGTAAAGCCGAAATCGGTCACAGAACCTACACTCAGTATTTCTCGTTTCCACGTGCTTATGAGTGATGTATCAATCACATGTCATAAGTGGTTATAACTATATACATATATATATGACATTTTTTTATATGATTTATATACGATATGAAGCTATATATATCAAATATATATATATATATATATATATATATATATATATATATATATATATATAAAATATATATATATATATATATATATATATATATATATTATATTTATATATATATATATATATATATATATATAGCTGAAAACCACTGGAAAGTTCAAATTGAAACGACAGAGTGCCAAGTACTTTCGTGTACTTTAACACATCTTTGGGGCACAAAATACACGTAAGTACTTGGCACTCTGTCGTTTCAATTTGAACTTTTCCAGTGGCTTCAGTTAATAAACAAAATCACGCGCTTACTTTTGTGATTTCTTAGTGTGTGTGTGTGTGTGTGTGTGTATACAGAGAGAGAGTGTGAGAGAGAGAGAGAGAGAGAGAGAGAGAGAGAGAGAGAGAGAGAGAGAGAGAGAGAGAGAGAGAGAGAGGAAATTTAAACTACATCTGAAAAATCGGACGAACTATGCTGCCCAAGAACTTTATTGATGATTTCTCTAAAGAACTAGGAAGACTTTTCAGAAGACAGATCATGCAACTTTGTAAATATTTTAGTTCTGCCATACCGGTACGAACTTTCAGCAATCAAAATTAGCCCAAAATGATTGAAAGTAAAAGTAATTATAGGTAAGAATTCTTCTATCAAGAACTCATTATGTTGCAATAAATTAAAATAGACATTCAAGGAAATAACTGCGAACGACTGGCAACTACTAAACAAAATATAAGAGTTAAAAGTATTCGAAGTTCCAACTCTCGCCATTTAAGTGGTTCAAACTTCCTTGCTGATGTGCAATCATCTAAAATTGCCATTAAAAGTCATTCTGAGCATAACAGTTCTAGCTGAAGGTCGCCTTATCAACCCACTCAAAAACATTATCTTGTACGATAGTCTTTTTAAGCTGGACGAACTCCTGAAGTCCTTTATACTTACAGATTTAGAAGTTAATAATGAGGTTACTAAATATTTCACAAACTGCTGCATCAAGAGTTTGCTAACTATCTTTTCCACCATTAGTATGTTTTTTTTTTCTTGTAGAACACTTGATATATTCTTCATATTGCTTTCTTTTGTAAATCATATTCCTAAATCTGTGTACTAACCTGAAGGTGGTTTTATAACGATAGTCGAAAATCTTGGTCTCTCCATATTTTCATTTTTATGTGAGATTTTCTCATACTCTTCATTCCAGGGACCACTGTAGAAACAAAAGATATACAAACAGATTATATATATATATATATATATATATATATATATATATATATATATATATATATACAAATATATTATATATATATATAAATTTATATATATACATATATATATAAAAAACTTTTTAAAGATAAACAATATCTATGAACGGGAACAGACAGTTATATAAATCTCCACACGAAAAGAGCAATAATAACTTCTTAATACTTCAGACACTACCCAATGTGTTCCGTTTCACATTCAGTTAATTGACAAAGTAGGAAGACAGCGTGGACATAAAAGTCAGCATCAAGAATCGATGACTCCGACTGCCGTTTACCGGTTTTCGAAAAACTAGACGGTGTGACATTACACCTACACGTGTTCGAAAGGTTCTAGATTTCTGGAATCATACAATTTCTGTTTTTCGTGTTGACATTTTACGATATATCTGAAATGTTTAGATATAAAAAACCGGGCGTTAGTGTCAATGCAATAACCATGCAAGCTTGCATAAGTATCGACAGCATTTGTATATTACATATAGATGTAAAAAAAAGCCCTTCATGAGATGAATTATACACTCCACACTGCTCAAACACACAAAAACACATTACAATATATATATGTATGTATATATATATATATATATATATATATATATATATATATATATATATATATATATATATATATATATATATATATATATATATATATATATATATATATATATGTATGTATGTATATATATATGTGTGTATATATATATATATAATGTATATATATATATATATATATATATATATATATATATATATATATTAGTGAATGTTTGTATATTTGTTTGCCCACTATACAAATCCCAACCGCTTGACAGACCCAAAAAAATTTTGCACTTGGCTTTCATGTTACCTCAGGAAGGTTTATAACTCAAAATCAAACCCCTGCCCCATGACAGACGTACAAACACAAACAAAACAAATGAAATTTTCGTTGTTAGTCCACCTTTTCTTCTGTATCGTTCTGGGAGTCACGAGTAGTTTTGGGTGGAAAGCTCCAAGTTTTCTGGTGACGTTATCAAACTCCTCCCACAACGAATTTCCTCATTAATTCGTTAGTTTCTTCTTCGTTTTACCTTCGGAATTCACTAAAGCGACTGCTTTGTAACGTTACGGTGACGTATTTCGTTATAAAGCCGGTTTAAATGAGGTCCAGAATAATCGAAGCATCATGCTTGGACACTCCAGTGGTTGACAGTTGGGATTAATTATTGTGCGGATTGGCAAAACACTTCAGTGCATACGGAAAATGAGTTTCTTTTAACGTTGCTCGGTTATGATTACCTGAAAGATAATGACTGAAAATTCTAGGTTAAAATTTTACGAGAATGTAGATCGTTACATTAACTTTGGAAACCTATTCCGAAAGGCACTTGCAGACTCTACGTTTATGGAGGCTAAATATATACAATGCAAATAGGGATTAAATTAAGAAATGGCAACTACTACTCTTTGTCGAAGCACTCACAGCTTACACAACACGACAATTCGTACCTTATGCTGATGTAATCATACACAGTAAGGAATAGTATTCCCGTCATTTAGGAAAATGAAATTATTGTTTATGGTTATATATTAGAATGATATATAATCAGCCCTAGGATAGCTGTTAATCAGCTCAGTGGTCTGGTTAAACTAAGGTATACTTAACTTTAACTTTATCAAGAAAGTGTGATGATGCTGTTGTGAAACAGACTTCACGTGAAAAGCTGAGAGTAAAAAGAAAACGGTTCAAGTGGCATGCAAGCACCCAAGGAAATAAACACCTGCCAGTAATTACTAAAAATGTAACATGCAGGGTGCTGATCTATGGTGTATAAGATAATTTACTGAGATCAGTGACAACGAAAGCAATTCTTGTATTAGAATATATAATGTGAAGTGTCTGGTTTGAAGTACACTGTACATGGATCTTAGAGTATCATGTGTTTAGTCTCCAGTGCTGTTTAACCACTTTGGCTCAGGAATTTATATGACGGCTTTTTGCACACTTATGATGAGACTGGGCGCATAAGGAGGCACCACTTGAATGACCTGGACTGTAACGCAACCCTTATCTAACAATATGATTTTGGACAGTCAGGTAAATGCAGTGCATTCCATAAATAGCAATACTCTCATAAAACTATTGCAACTCATTTCCAGTTAGCGTCAGGTGTCTTTTTAATTACCGAAAGTTTGACTTATAAAGAAACTGTCACACGAATGACCATAAAGGGAAGCTTTTTTGTTGAGTGTTTTTCACTGAATTTTTGTTCTGGGTTGTTTCTTTTTGCAGCTATTCTAATAAAAACCACGATAAAGGAATAATCTTTCTCAAAAGAACTAAGGGTGCTGTTGTTCTCAGTTCTGAGATGCTGCGCTATAATTGTGAAACACCATCATCTAGAATATTATTATTTTGTTATTATCATTTCATACCATTTAGTTTACTAAGATTTTTGATTCGTGCATTTTTATTCTTTCTTCACATTCGGACATGCTATTCTGTGAAAGTCGGCTCCTCTAGTCAACAGCCTTTTTGCTTGTTCCAGAATCATTTTTGCCCATTAAGATAATAATATAAGCATTCCATATAATATGACTCCAAATAACATGAATGTTCCTAAAATAGGATAACGTGTTACGTTCACCCTTCATTTATAAACTAATCAGCTTCTTCTTTCGCTACGGTTATTTCAATAAACTAATCAGCTTCTTCTTTCGCTACGGTCATTTCAATCTTTGGGGATCACGTCTGTCCAGATCTTGCTTTACTCTCTCACATTCCTTGTTCCCAGTTCTTCGGTTCCATTATTCGAGTGGAATCACAGTTGGAAGGAAAACATACAATCAATCATTCTAAGCTTATTCCTACGTCACACCGTCTCCGTACGTCTCTCCACCATGAGGTGACCTCCCCATCCCTTTCCTGGACAAAAGTAAACTCGCGTTGCAGAAATAAAGGTCACTGACCTCGTCAACTCTTCCACTTCCAACATGAACCTGTGGCTCCTCCCCTTCGGTCTGTCCTTTCTCATCCCTCTAACATTCCACCTTGAAGATGCACCTCTCTCTCTCTCTCTCTCTCTCTCTCTCTCTCTCTCTCTCTCTCTCTCTCTCTCTCTCTCTCTCTGGAATTCGATCCCGCTACTTCTGACTTGAACATCCTTTCTTTGACCCTTTTCCCCTTGATCCTTGATTCCATCCATTTCGTACTTTTTTTTCCACAACCACCAATACCAGTGTTGTTGCTAATGCTGTCAACTCGACTGACACTTATCCACCGAGTCTTTAAAATTCATTGCAACGTGAATCTTTAACACTCAACCTTTCGTTGTGAACACAAACAATATGAAAACACACTTAACATACTGTACGGTCAGGAGAGCCTATTCAGGTTTTCTTCAGCTCATTTCTCTCTATGAATGAAACAGAGACTATAATTAGCATTCAAGTAACCGGCAACACTCGCCACATATCCCCCGACCATGGTCTTTCCTTTTACATAATCTCAGAATGCTGAAACATTCCACATACCCCTTCTCTCTCTCTAACCTGCCCCTAACCATTTCTCTTCCCCCCTCTCTCTCTCTCTCTCTCTCTCTCTCTCTCTCTCTCTCTCTCTCTCTCTCTCTCTCTCTCTCTTTCTTAGACCAGGGCTTCCCCCCAACATACAACCACCTGTTAATCAGATCCTGAAAGACAATGAACCTTGCCCTGCCCTTCCACATGCAGGAATCCACAATGATCATAGACCATTTCCTCCTATATGACAATACTTGAAACCTCCCACAAACTTGCTGAATTATCCGTTTTCCTAACATATTAAACCGGCAAATTTTTACAGAAAAAACCAGCAATTACTCGCCAAGGACAATACACGCTGCAATTACTCGCCAAGGACAATAGACGCTGACATTTCAGAATCGTCCGTTTCCAGGAAAGATCAAGGCAAGAAACGTTCACACAGAAAATCCAACTGTTCAGTGCCTTTCTCTGAAACATAATTTCTCAGAAAAAAGCTACACAAATCTCACAGATCAATGAATATCAAACATTCTAAAGTGCAGAAAGTTAAAAGAGAAATGAAAAGTTATACCGACTAATATAAAAATCTTTTAACATTAGAAAGCTTGCCAGGAATTTACTAGTGCAAAATCAAACAAAATTTCATGAAAAAAAGTCCTTTAAACACGCAACAGTACTATCCAAACATCTAAAGTTATTTCAGCACACGCAAAACAAGTGTATAAATATCTTTGACTACGGATACATTTGCATAAAACTCTATTAATATGCACAAGAAACCTGTTGAGAGAGAGAGAGAGAGAGAGAGAGAGAGAGAGAGAGAGAGAGAGAGAGAGAGAGAGAGAGAGAGAGAGAGAGAGAGAGAGAAATTAGCAGCCACCATGGCAAAGGTGCAAAGAGGAACGCAAATCCGAGGTCGAACGAAAAGCCATACGAAACCGTTACCAGCGAAGCCACTCGACATGATAGGCATTTTCGTGAAAATAGCTGCCGAAAATAACAAGGGATTCTTAAAAGCTGCGAGACTGTTACTCGTACCAAGACCAGCGACGGACAGAGGCAACCCATAATGAAATTTAGTCATGTCTTTCCCGTCTGTACCTTACGGCCCTCGGGGGCAAAAGGTGGTTGGGCCCTGTGGTAGATATGGCGATCTCCCATGAATTACATTCTAGAGATCTGCACACACACTTGTGCGTTCGGTTGCCACACAAGGAGTTCATTTGTACTTCTTTTTTTCCACTTCTTCTAACGCAGAGATGCCAGTGTTCGAACTTGACAGCTGTCTCCTGGAAAGGGTTAAACCTTCCATTCTTGACTTTCCCAGAGACGATGATCCAAGGGCCGGTTTGATGAAGAAGCTAGGGGCTATGGGGACTACAGGGTCAAAATACCCATAAACCCAAGGTCTACGTTACAATCATGTACCTGAGAGGTCTAATCCTGTGAGAAGTGAGGAAAGAACAGGCAAAGCATTGCCCAGATTCACTTTCAGCAACTTCACTGACCCATGCTTCGTTGAAGCGAGTATTCAATGGCATCGATGTTTAATGAGCCTCTACTTGTGTATTTTCAAAAAATCGAATCTGCACACATAGACCAGACATTCTGTCAAACAAATCACTGGCAATCCTCCGCACAATGACTATGAAATTTCATTTCTGCCAACAAATATCGACTAAATCTTAGTCATCTAGTTCACGTTAACTTCTTACGATTTCATTCATCAAAACACTTACGCATTCTCTTTTAAACATTGTCACCATAGTATTCAGCCATCCCCTCTCTCTCTCTCTCTCTCTCTCTTCTATACATATATATATATATATATATATATATATATATATATATATATATATATATATATATATATATATATATATAAATATATATATATATATATAAACATACATATACACACATTTGTATAAGAATTTTGCATGCAGACTGAATGGTAAACTGAAATTTATATTTATTACCGATTTTACAAACTACTCCCTTCTAACAGTTAGATACTATATACATAATATTATTAAAAATTAAAGAATCCATCAGAGTTAATGAGTTAAAAACAACAGTCCTGCGCCTTAGTATAGTGACATACACACGATTCAGCTCTCTACGTATGTATATATACACATGTATAAATATGTATATATACAGTATACATATATAAATATCTATATATATATATATATATATATATATATATATATATAATATATATATATATATATATATATATATATATATAATCAAAAGCTAATTATTAGGAGGGAGTAATTTGCAAAAAACGGTAATAAATATAATACTGAGTTTACCATTCAGTATGTACGCAAAATTCTTTTCCAAAACAAGACTCCTGAGTTTTTAGGTACATCCATGTCATATTTCACATAAGATAACCGCTATTACCGAAAATTTACACCAAGCGCTCCATCAAGACTCTCTCCCAGAAAGTGAGCTTGAAGCCTCAAACCCTACATAGCTGCTAAGACCCTGACGAGTTCGTTCTTATCGGGTTGGATCCGGCTCCCTTAGGCAGAGAGAGAGAGTGTATAGCTCCTCTCTACTGCAACTTATTGGCACCCCGCTTTACTAGATGTACAGTGAAGCCTAACCAGCCGATTCTATCTGCAACAAGACACATCTGTGATTGTTTTGACTACTTCTGATGATATTACTTATTTCTCAAAAACAAAAAAATCTTCCCTTTAGGTTCACGCACGTGGTCCTACTAACATCCTTATCTATATCACTCGTCATCTCGTAAAACTAGTATATATATGAGAGAGAGAGAGAGAGAGAGAGAGAGAGAGAGAGAGAGAGAGAGAGAAGAGAGAAAGTGGGTCAGAAACATAAAACTGCTAAGAGCGGATGTCTAATGTCAAAGTAGAATAATTCAGAGCATCCCCGGTAATGACCTTTCCGATTTCCTTAATATTTCAGCATTACCGGTAGATCACACCACATCTAAAGAGATATCGAGTTACAAACATGAAGTTCTCCAGTGGACTTTGGTGATAATCAAGTGTTGCAAGAGAGAGAGAGAGAGAGAGAGAGAGAGAGAGAGAGAGAGAGAGAGAGAGAGAGAGAGAGAGAGAGAGAGAGATTCTTCAAATATATAGCACGTGTATGTATAGATAAATGCAGAAATGTTAACTTCTAAGGTGTTGTTTATCTAAAATATGTTGCTAAAGAGTGACTGATTATACTGTAGCACTGCTGGGTCTTTTATCCCCACCCATGTCGAATCCAGAGTTAAACCATTTTCACCTCCTACTGTTAGACTCTACCTCTTGTGTGTTTCCCATTATTTTGGCAACTACGTTACCGTCAGGTCTTGTCTACCTCACTCCTCGATTAGCTCAGTAGGTCTAATGTTTAAACAATCATATTTTTTTAAATTTTGTCTAATGTTTAAACAATCATATTTTTTTAAACGATTAGCTCAGTAGGTCTAATGTTTAAACAATCATATTTTTTAAACGATTAGCTCAGTAGGTCTAATGTTTAAACAATCACATTTTTTTAAACGATTAGCTCAGTAGGTCTAATGTTTAAACAATCATATTTTTTTAAACGATTAGCTCAGTAGGTCTAATGTTTAAACAATCATATTTTCTTAAACTGAGAGACTAGGATGGTTCGAGTAAACTAGATTTGCTCTCTTCATGGAGCATCAAAAAGCATGAGGTCCACTTCCGTGATTTTCATTATATTCTCCCAACATACGAGTATGTGCCCCACGAAAGCAGACAACAAGCATTTCCTTACACGGACACCAATAACCTAAAAAAAATAGAATTTAAGTCAAAGATTAAACTGATAGCTATGACATCCATTCATTATTAAAGCATTCTGAAGACTGTATTTGTAATTTCAACAGCCGGACACGACAATAGTGTATGTTAAGTTTTAGAGTGTCATACTTTAAGCAAATTACCTAAAAAAGTTTCCAGAACAGTATTTCTATTTTTAGGCTTTCAACTCCATCCTGATATGTTTCAGTGGCATTGCACAATCTACTGTAAGTTCTCAACAACACAGGGGGGAAAAGTGTTGTCGTTTCCTGTCAAGCCTTGTCGGGAGTTATCTGTACTTGGTTTTACAAGTTTTCTTTTTCACATCTAAATCGGCAATCTTTTAAATAACCAAAGAGACGTAGAGGAAAATGAAAAACTATCAAAAATAAATATGACAAGATACAGAGTCGAGGGACTCGGGAGGATATTTGAAGGAAGAAACTAAAATTGATTATGAGCTTACAAAGTACCAGCAGTATATAGAAGTTATAAGGTCCTGATACATATATACACAACGTTTAAAAATGCCCAGATAATGGGTATGACAGAATTACAGAGAGAAACAAAACCAATGTCAGTGACAGACCAGAATGACTTAGGCAGAAGAGGAAGAAGGGGTCATGGGCACGAAAAGAAAGAACGCTTCCTAGCTTTAACAACAAAACTAAAATAAAAAATGCCACGCTCTCCGGATTGTAGCTGTGAATGGACAGCGTTCATAAAAAGCAGAGCGAGTATGATATGGGGGAAGGTGAAGAGGTCCTTGATCATGAAAAGCAACGCGAAGATTCTCTTTAGTAAACAAACAGTTCAGAAATGGTTACAGAAGTTGACGAAAAAGAAAATAGGACATATGAAGGAGACTTGCCAGCTGAGCTTGCTGAAAAAGCAGGGTTTACAATGGATACAAATGCTGACGACCGTTAACGCCACGATGATAAAATGATCATAAGAAAGACCATGCTGGAAAAAGTTTAATTAATGGACTGGTTGCATTCCTAGATAAACAGCAGGAAGAATTAGGAAGGTACAGCAACAAAGTAACAAACAAACCAGGTCTAGGCAACAAAGTAACAAAGTAACAAACAAACCAGGTCTAGGCAGAAGGTACTACCACGTGAAAGCAACAAAGGAACAAACAAACCAGGTCTAGGCAGAAAGTACTACCACATGAAGCAACAAAGTAACAAACAAACCAGGTCTAGGCAGAAAGTACTACCACATGAAAGCAACAAAGGAACAAACAAAAATCAGGTCATGAAAGCAACAAAGGAACAAACAAACCAGGTCTACTACTACCACATGAAAGCAACAAAGGAACAAACAAATCAGGTCTAGGCAGAAAGTACTACCACATGAAAGCAACAAAGGAACAAACAAACCAGGTCTAGGCAGAAAATACTACCACATGAAAGTATGAAAAGAAAGCAAGATTCTATGAAGCAGGAATGAACGTACAATTAAGGCAAGTGCGACCTTGATCGAGACGTCCATGAGTCAAGAAAACTGTTACGCACTTTCAGCCACGGTGCCTGATCACTGGGAAGTCCAGCTTTGAGAGAGAGAGAGAGAGAGAGAGAGAGAGAGAGAGAGAGAGTGTGTGTGTATTATGTTAAAACTGGATGAAAACAGACTGCTGTCTTTTAACTGAAAAATGCGTATCCCTCTTCTCGAGTAATAGTTATGACATATTTCAATGCTCCTGTCAGGTGGTGGCTTGAAATATTCAAACGGAAAGAAACAAAGAAAACTCTTGAAATTTACGACAGTGAATTAGATATACCCGTGACAATAACCGTTCGATTGAGCTCCACCACCTGAGATTTGTTATGTAAAACATCTTCACATAAAATCCCACATTCCTAATCCAGTTCAAACTGATTTGATCACATCGATTATGCGTTTTCCAGACAAGGCTAAAGAAAGAAAGTACTAATACAACACTCTAATGATATTGACTTAAAAGTATATTTTTTACATAAATGAACGTTGCCATTAAAATTTCAATAACGTCAATATTTGCAACATAACTTATTTAATTATGATAGAATGTTTGTATGTACCGTGATATATAAACTTTTCCTAAATGATTTCAGATTTATTAAATAGCTTTACTTTCACAAACACTATCATTCAGAATTCTAAATCTCATTTCGCTTCCGATGCCAAAATCATATAACCGACCCACATACAGTACAGTACTTCTTGCAGTCGACCACTTAATTTCATGACGAAACCGAAGAAAGCGAAGGGCTTCTAACCAACAGGCATCAAAAAGGGGATTAAACCCCAGCACTGCTCAGTAACATTTGTTATACCTATGAAGTGCCAAAAATATATAACACCACAGTAGATATTTCTGAAAAGAAGTGTCCCGAGTGTTGTGAAATTGCTACTAATCTTGAACATTTTCAGTCTATATTGACACCACTAATGCATCTGGCCACCTCAAGTTCCTTTATACATAAAGTGATGTACAAAAATGGAACGGCTATTTTTCATAACTGCAGTATTTCTGAACATTTCCTGATACTATGTACATTGCTGATATTCAACACCAGACATTGTGTTTGCTGCAGTGTTTTAAAATTACAAATGCAAAAATAATTTCCACTTGACCCAATGTTACAAAATCTTGGAAAGCAATGCAAGTACAAGCGCTAATAATTTCGGAGTATATTACTTGCTTTACACTTTACAATGCTTGTAAAACCCACATTTAAGGAAATGTTAGAAAACGATGGAAGCTAGCCTTTCAGGTTCAACGAAAACCAGAAGTATGGAAAGAAATCTAAAATGGGATTTGTTGCCAATGTAGATTTCAAAGCATATGAAAGGAGTAGATGTTTTGGGCCTTGTTAAACCGAAATCTCCAATGCTATTTATCTTTAACCCGAAAACTTCGTCGTTTCATAAGGTGTCCTAGCTGGTATAATGGTCTTTTCCAACATTTTAAAGCGGTAAACGCAGAGATCTTAATAATTTGGCGATAGTTTTTTGACGTTGCTACCTTGAAGACTGCAGTCTCCCTTTCTGCAAGTGCTTTGATCCAATTATGGATGGTAACTCCACAATGAATCACGGATGTGTCCAGAGTGAAACTTTTATATCAAATAGTTTGTAGTTTTTCGCTCATACAGTTTACTTAGAATTCTAATATCTTTCTTGAATCACAAAAGCATCCTTCATTCAATCAGTTTTCTTGAGGTTACTCAGTTTTATGATTCCCATAAAAACGGTGTCTGTCCTCTGATTCTATTATTTTGAAGTGAACAACAGATGTACGAATGACAGCCTAATATTATTCTTTATTATATGTGGCTTTAACATATGTGTTAAATTAGCCATTACTTCCCAAAACACCTGCTACACACATATAAGTGCTTTCCTTTGCTCTTACGGAAGACGCTGCACTCGAAAAAGGGAAAATTGACTGATGATTGTGTAAGCTTCCATATCAAGTCTCTTCATTGCATATGAAGGAGAAAAACGAGCAGCAAGCGCATGACGGGTCCCCATCTTGCTTCTCCGTCGGTATGGTTGCAAACGCAATTTTGCTTTCGCTGTCGACTCACCTGTTGTGTAAATTGCGCCTTGTTTTACAAAACGCCAGAGCAAATCGAAAGAATGGAAGAGGACTATAAATTATACTATAAGGGTTGATTGATGGTCAGTACTTTGTCTTGATCAGTCATTTTATTCTTGGCATTTACATTTGCATGCAATCTGTAGAATAAGACAAAAAGAAATAATGGAACGGTATACAGACCAATATTATGAACGGTGAAAAAGGTTCGTGCTTTCCTTCGCCTTTAGTAGGCATTTTGCCCACCTTGCATTAATGTTCTTGATACAGTTCGATGGCAGGGAGAGAAAGCAATATTGCAATATTGCACCTGAAGCATTCGTGCTTTACTCTGCAACAACAAAAAAATATCCAATGCTACGCACTTTATGTCACCGTACTTCTCATTTCCTCTTCTTTTCCTACACATGGTGGTTTTATACAAGGGGCACACCTTACACATCAACAAACTCAAAATTAGATTAGTCTTCATCTGTTTGGGGAGACATAAGATAGTGGGCGTCAGCCCCTGCACCTAAGAGATGAAGAGCTGCCCACGGGCGTCAAGAGATGCCCAGAGGGCCCAGTGAGTGAACGTGACCAAAAGTGAGCCAGCTCAAAAGTAAAGGTAACCATAAAGATTCTATCAAATTTCCCAGTTTAGTTATAATACAAATTTGAATAATATAAAGTAGATTTGCAATACGAACAAAATGTGTGATGCACACAGAAAGGTTCCCGTGGTGAAGTGCATCGAATTCGATCTTTTAAACAGTCTTGCATGCTGCACGAAGATCATTCCTGCAACATGTACCTAAGGCCAATGAGCCTCCATACCTACTGGGTATACCCAACTTATCATCAGGAAGGGCAAACCCTGCCTATCAATGAAGATATTGGCTTTATTGAGAAGACCCCCCTCCACTGCTGCAAGGCAACTTCTCATTGTCTCTCACAACAGCCTTGTGGATCAGCCTCTACTGAGAAGCTGAAGCCCCAAGTCACAGACTTTCCACAACAGAAACAAAAGCTGGAGATAGGCAACCACAAGACTCACTCCACCAAAGACGCCCCTCTCGGAGAACAAGTCTCTCCAGGGAAAATGCAATGTTATCTATGGCATTACCCTAGAGTTTCGTCAACCCTCTTTGTCTAAGGCTGAATGAGGGTACTTATAAGTCTCACCAATTTGCAGGTTAATGCCAATATTGGGACTGAGACACCCTAGTGCAATGCACGGCAAGACCCTTGGTGATAGCAGGCAGTAAGTGGAGGTGGAAAAGCTGTTGCACTATGGGTAAGCTAAACACCAAGGGAATAACTAATATAGTTTCTTCCACCATTCACCTTTGTAGAAAACCGCATGTGGATGGTAACATCCAGACTCTAGCAGTTCATTTTTAATAGTATTTTAAGTGCAGATTGGTAGGACATAACTTTTAGCAACATAGGTAGTATTTATCCTAATTCACATCCATAAGACTGCTTGGAAGGATATTTTCTTTCTTGATGATGGTGTTGCAGTTCTGCACCGGACATGAAGTGATTCTTGAATCAATTATATGTGGCAGAACCAACGAATCTAATATGAGAAATGAAATCTTGAGGGCAGATCTAGACAACAGGCCTAGATGAAGCTGGTTAGACCAGATCCTACAAGGTTCCCAAACCAGAAAGGCAAATGGAATTTTAATGGTCCCAATCCCTCGCCCCTGAAATTTATCCACATCTGCAGCCCATGAAGCGTGGCCTGCTTCTGAAATTAGTGATGGTAAAGATGTCTCCTTCCATTCTCAACCAAGGGGACTTGTGGCAATGAACTTGTCCTAATTCTTCGTCCCATTCAAAAATCGGCTAAGGGATTGCTGAAGACTACTGATAAGGAATAGTCTCTCTCTGCAGACATGCTTGTAAAAATTAGTAAAACAGTAAGATACATATTGGGAATAAACAAGATATGAATAAAGTGAGAGACACGAACAGGTAAAAGGAAACATGAAAAATGAAAACGGGCAAGGAGTAAAAGTATCAGATGAATGGATTAATTAAATGATTGATTTGTTAAACTGGCGTCGCAAGATTAATGAAAAGAGGATATGCAAGAGATTATTCGATCATCGCTTGGTTGGAAAAAAGTTAAAAATATAGATGTTAACTGAAAGAATTCAAAATATGGACAATAAATAATTAGGATAAATGTTTCCTAAATAAAATGCAAACAGTGAATAAGAAGAATAAAATGAATGAAGAACTGGCTACAGTTCATGGTCCACATGAGGACGGGTTTTATAAGGGAGAAGAAAATTTACTGACTAGGTTACTGATTCAGCGGCGCGCTTTTGTGGGTAAGGGCAGGTGGCCAGAATGCACAAAGAGGGTACTGGCAGAGTTGGGAAATGTCTAGTTTATTAAAGTGAAAAAAAGGTACCATTTGTGATTTAGCTGTATGACAGATAAGGTGATTGTGTAGTATTACACAATAAGATGACTATGGTAATCAAAGAGACAGAGTTTGGAGGAAGTCAGCGCAGAAAGTTGATAATCAAGCACAGCTTGGAATAAAGGTTAAAAATGAAGAGAAGGACCCTGAAAACAATACCCCGTTTTTCATAATGACCATTTTCAGTAGAAAAACTTCTGAACCTCATAGTGCAAGAGATTTCTGTAAATTTGGGAATTAATCATGAAATTACTGCTGAGGGTGGTAGGAGGACAATTACAGTATGAAAATGGGAAGGCACTAGTATTTATTGGAGTTACATACGAGGTGCGGCAGTGGTGGTGGTGATACGCAAAAGAATAAGTGTATAAGATACGTCTGGAAAATTACCTAGTAAAACAGGGATGAACGTATAGTACATGTCTGGAAAATTACTTAGTGTAACAGGGATGAACGTATGGTACATGTCTGGAAAATTACTTAGTACAACAGGGATGAACGTATGGTACAAGTCTGGAAAATTACCTAGTACAACAGGGATGAACGTATGGTACATGTCTGGAAAATTACTTAGTACAACAGGGATGAACGTATGGTACGTCTGGAAAATTACCTACTGTAGTACAACATGGATGAACGTATGGTACATGTCTGGAAAATTACCTAGTACAACAGGGATGAACGTAAGGTACCTGCCTGGAAAATTACCTAGTACAACAGGGACGAACGTATGGTACATGTCTGGAAAATTACCTAGTACAACAGGGACGAACGTATGGTACATGTCTGGAAAATTACCTAGTACAACAGGGACGAACGTACGGTACACGTCTGGAAAATTACTCAGTACAACAGGGATGACGTATGGTACAGAGTTTATTGAAAAGAAAAACTGATGACAAATGGATTAACAGGGGAAGAGCAGTGATTTAGTAATGTGTTCAGACTCAGTATGGAGCGGTGGCATGGGAAGGCTGAAAATAAAGGGAAAAGCCACTTAAGAGGTAAGTTAGGAAGGAACAGCGATCAGCAGCTGTAAGGATGAAAGTGAAAGCGGTGTCTGATGTGTAAGACGTGAGTGACTAATTAGGTTTTACAGCAGATCCAGATAATGGTGCGTTGAGCCTTCATGACTCTTTTACATTTACAAGGATGGAGTGATGAAAGGAGCTCGAGAAAGGACTGGAGATGGAAGTACAAGGTCGTTGGTTCAAAAGTGTGGAGAAGTTGGTGTTTTCAGAGGAAATGCCAGCAGAAATGCTGAAAGAGTTGCAAGTCGTTAAAATAGGAGGAAATGTAAGTTAATGTCAGAGATTTGTTAAGAGGTAATGAGGTCGCCATGAAAACTGATCAACTGAGTAAATGTACCAGATTATGGGAAGCTGAGAGGTCAAGGAGAGGAGGTGATTGAATAATCTACCCATTTTTCACACTAAAAACTCTCGGCAATCAGATAACGGTCAGATCATATTCAAACAAGACGCCAGTTAATTATTAACTTTGCAACTGCCATGCGAACATCTAAAACTGTAATGAAAACTGTACCTGGAAGAGTGGCCATTCTCTATTTCTAACGCAATGATTACCTGAGCACAATCGTGTAATAAGATACGGCTCACAGAGCCCACAGGTTTTTTACTACATATGAGTTTTGTGAAGGCCTTCAAGTTGACTTCAGTATTACACATTATGTGAAGGGCAAGAAATATATATATATATATATATCACTTATAAACTTTTTTAACAGAAAGGTAGATCCAATATATATATATATATATATATATATATATATATATATATATATATAGAGAGAGAGAGAGAGAGAGAGAGAGAGAGAGAGAGAGAGAGAGAGAGAGAGAAGAGAGAGAGAGATTGAAATCAAAGGGAAACGTAATGCATTTGTGCAAGGTACTACAGGAGAAAAGGAAATGCAGTGTATAATCCTAAGCGATTTCAACTTTAGTTACCTACAACATCTTCGAGAGGGCTGATACGTGGTGGTAGAAATTTACATTTTACATGTTAAGGTGATAATGCGTAAAAAAGGCGAAAAATATCCCCACTTAACAAGAAAAATGATGAGGACTCGCCTCATTTGTGACAGAGGTCAGTGCTGCGGTAACAAAACTTATTTTCCTATTGGGGTGGACTCAACTTAGCAATTAAGGCCAGACGAACTACCTGCCTTCAAAATCTATTTATCTTACATCTTTCTTTTGGAATAAATGGATCGAGTTTCTATACTCCAAGGCTGATATTAATATTCATACGAAAACTTTATTTTTCAGCTAGAATCTTGCCACCATATCAATAAAATGAATCAGTTTCTTACCACCTGTCTAACAGATATAATGTTGTTTTCATTAATATCGAAGAAAATTCCACTGTTTTTCTGAACATATATATACATTTTGAGTTTTCTGTAAAAGAAAACTACTGAGATGGCTATTTGCCTGTCCGTCCGAACTACTTCTGTCCGCCCAAAGATCTTAAAAACTACTGAGGCTATAGGGCTGGAAATTGGCATGTTGATCATCCACCCTCCAATCATCAAACATACCAAATTGCAGCCCTCTAGCCTCTGTAGTTTTAATTTTATTTAAGGTAAAAGTTAGCCATGATCGTGCGTCTGGCACCGCTATAGGTGCCAGCAACACAGGCCACCACTGGGCCGTGGCTGAAATTTTCATGGGCAGCGGCTGAAAGTTTCATGGACCGTGGCTGAGTTTCATACCGCATTATACGCTGTATAGAAAACTCGATTGCGCCGAAGACACTTCGGCGCATTTTTTACTTGTTAAGCTACTGTATTTTCTTCAGTCATTTTCCAGTCTGACAAAAAAAAAAAAAAAAGTTAAAATATCTATGTGGAAATAGATATTCACATCCTTCAGTTCTTTATTTGTGCAGTTTTTTAATTAAGTTGTTCTTAAATACTGCATTAAACTGTAAAATAAAATAATTTTTAAGTCGCTGACTATCTCCCTATATTTTTTACTCGGGTATTCCTTTTCCCAGTCAGGTACCAATATTTTTCGACTGTCTGGATGTTCGTTTGTACTTTCTAACGTACCATTTATAATGAAAATTTCAACCATTACGAGTATATGCATATACAATGCAAGTGTCACTCGAATTTGTCCTCCAACAGAACCTGAATCGTGGGGGAGTCAAAATGAACTTGGCATTGACATACATTTGGAGGTATTACTTTTGTTCTCCCTCCCTTATCGTCAAGGATCTTCAACAAGGGGGTATTCCCTACCGGTTCATTCACTTTGTTTGTTTTCTTTGTTTAGCCCCAGCGCAGACGTCTTTCCTTCATTTCAAGAAGCTGAAGTCACTCGACAATCGTCTTAACAAACAAACGGCAAAAACTTGTTTTACCCACAACCTCGCATTAATCTCCACTTTTGTACGCCGAAAGTGATACATTCTCAACCGCTATGAATTACATGTCCCTTTAAATACTTTCCTATACCCTAACTCAACACTGTTTGATCAATTTAGCTGCATTAACCGGAAATCGTGACGTTATTTTGTAACACCTACGAGTTATTTTATTTTTTTTTTTGTTAATTTTTTCCTTCTTAGCCACCTCACCTTCTGGATTTCCTTGGCCGGACGACATTTCTGGGCTTGCAAGAATTGAAATCAAGTCATACTAGCTTTCTCACTTTCTCATGATCACCCTTCATTGATTTCATACACACGCACACAAACACATTACACACACACACACACACACACACACACACACACATACATATATATATATATATATATATATATATATATATATATATATATATATATATATATATATATATATAAAGCACTTTTACTACTTAGAGGGGGCTCCAGAAAGCTCTGTCCAGGACCCACTAATAGAATCCTGGCTCTGTCCGTACGATGTTCATCAAGTATTTTAGAATAAAGCTCGAAGCCCGAAGAACATTTTCAACTCCAGTTCAGACATAGCGCTGTTGACCCGATATATGACATAATTAACAGAAACACACTGGAATTTAACAGAACATGCATAAAACGCCCACTTCACCCTGGAATCGAACTCCGGCCCTTCCGCTGATGAGGCAATATCAAGATAACAGCATCCTTTTAAAACTTGACGGAATCAAAGTTTAGGGATCACTTTCCCTGTTATACATTAACTGGCAAAAAATGACGTTACTTTATAAATAAACATGACAAATCTTCGTTCTTCCAGCCATCGTGACAATATTATCCTTCGCATCAGAGTGATCTGTTCAAGTATCTCTACTCAAAAGAAATAAGGACAAAGGAAGTATATATAAACAAGTTCCTCTAGGTTATGTACACAGAAGTTTGACGAGAATATTTCTTTTGCTCAGTTCAGGAAAGGTCTACAAGAAGAATAAGAAGAAGAAGAAAACTCTTCCTGTTTAAAATCCAAAGTATACGCTTTCTCTCTTAACCTCAACAAGCCTTGCTCGCATCTCCAAGTGCACACGGATGCAATAATGAAGAGCAAAGAGTTTGGAGAGAATGAAACAGAATAAGGAAAAATATATGAAAGCTCCTGCCATTATGACAACAATTACAGAAGAAATGAAACAGAGCTTAGAGATTATGCGACTATTCGACTTCAAAATCTCAAAGGTTATGGTGGGAACTGAACCTTGAAGTACAAGACGAGGGTGCGGGGGAACTCTACCTAGGTCATTTACGGTCTGCAGTTATTAGGAAAAAACTTGAAAACTAGTTTTTTCATTTATTCATAATAAGACACCATTTTTTTGCTTCCACTTCTCGGAAGTAGCTATAAGTTTTACTCTCCTTTCTTCAAGGGTCAATTGGTTATGCCCTGGCCTCTCATTTGAGAGACCAGGATTTGGTCCTGATGGGAATCAGTAATTTATTTCTGTGAAACAGGTGCTCATGCCTTCATTAGTTCCAGTCCTTCAAACGTGAGGCCAGGGTGTACCAATTGGCCCATAAAGGACATTAAAGAAGTTGGAACCTAAGTACTTTCTACCTGAGGTTTTTCCCCCTTAGGCTACTGCCTAACGTACCAGTAAATTTTACCCAATTCAGCAGTGAGTCAACTGGTAGTATTTCTTTTGAATTAGCTCCTCAGTTTGAACATTTTGTAAGCAGTGAACATATCAGCATCAGAACCAAATCCAAAGTCTTTTGAACAAGAGGCCAGGGTATTACTGATTGACCCATACAATTCATAAAAGATGTTGGAACTTAAGTATTTCTGTACCTGAAGTTTTCCTTCATAGGCTCCTGCTCAGCATACCAGCAAATTTTACCCAACTTCCCTAGGCAGCAGTGAGTCAATTGGTAACATTTCATTTGAATTACCCCTTCAGCATGAATATGTTGGAAGTAATGAACACAGTTTTTCACAGAAACAACTTTCTGGCTTACATCGGAACCAAACCACGGCCTTTCAAATTACTCACTGCTGGGTTGGGAATTGGGTAAAATTCACTCGTATGTTAGGCAGCAGCCTGCGTGTGAAAAACTTTAGATACAGGAGTACTTAGGTTCCAACTTCTTTTATGATGTGTGTTTGTCAACTGGCCTCTCATTTGAAAGACCAGGGTTCGGTCCCAATGTGAGTCAGAAATTTATTTCTGTGAAACACGTACCCAGTTGTTCATTAGTTCCAGCATATTCATGTGCAAGAGGTAATTATATATATATATATATATATATATATATATATATATATATATATATATATATATATATATATATATATATATATATTCTTATACCAAACAATCATGTCCAGACATTTTTAGTAATAATTTTTTCTCATAATCCTCATCTGGGAACCAGAGCTGACCACAGCCAGAACCAACGCATGTTAGTCGCTGGCCAACACACAGCAGAAGCATTCATAGAAGTTGCAAGAAAAAAGGTACCCCCACCAACCCGTCAACTGCATATATCAACATAAGTTTAGGAAAGCATCCAAGAACTGTGCCCACTGATGCAGCTGGAAAAAAAACCAAGCAGGGCAGCCACCCAAGGAAATAATGGTGGCCATCACAACCCTGAAAGACACTAAATCCACCAGATTCTGCATCCCAACTGCAGCTCTAGCAGGAAGTTCCTGGTGGATAAAGCTGCCTTCAAGACCATAACATCCACTTCAAAGGTAGACCACTGTCAACCACCAGACACTGAAGCTGCCACTAGGAATAGTGGCTGCCACCCAACCAATAGCAGCCCCATATCATCATACAGAGTACCTCACCCTTCACCTATTGGGAAGATTTTACCAGTGGGACATCATCTATAACATTCAGATACTCCTGCTTGACTTGGACTTCCTCAGATACTACAGGTTACTACCTTCTGGACCTGGCCTCCTTACTACTCCACTTTGTAGGTCCCACATTCTGCATCCCAACTGCAGCTCTAGCAGGAAGTTCCTGGTGGATAAAGCTGCCTTCAAGACCATAACATCCACTTCAAAGGTAGACCACTGTCAACCACCAGACACTGAAGCTGCCACTAGGAATAGTGGCTGCCACCCAACCAATAGCAGCCCCATATCATCATACAGAGTGAACCCTCACCCTTCACCTATTGGGAAGATTTTACCAGTGGGACATCATCTCCGCCAACATTCAGATACTCCTGCTTGACTTGGACTTCCTCAGATACTACAGGTTACTACCTTCTGGACCTGGCCTCCTTCCAAACTACTCCACTTTTGTAGGTATATTCTGCATCCCAACTGCAGCTCTAGCAGGAAGTTCCTGGTGGATAAAGCTGCCTTCAAGACCATAACATCCACTTCAAAGGTAGACCACTGTCAACCACCAGACACTGAAGCTGCCACTAGGAATAGTGGCTGCCACCCAACCAATAGCAGCCCCATATCATCATACAGAGTGATTCCTCACCCTTCAATTGGGAAGATTTTACCAGTGGGACATCATCTCCGCCAACATTCAGATACTCCTGCTTTTTCAGATACTACAGGTTACCTTCTTTTCTCCATAGGTCCCACATTCTGCATCCCAACTGCAGCTCTAGCAGGAAGTTCCTGGTGGATAAAGCTGCCTTCAAGACCATAACATCCACTTCAAAGGTAGACCACTGTCAACCACCAGACACTGAAGCTGCCACAGCCAGAGTGGCTGCCGCAAGCCCCATATCATCATACAGAGTGAACCCTCACCCTTCACCTATTGGGAAGATTTTACCAGTGGGACATCATCTCCGCCAACATTCAGATACTCCTGCTTGACTTGGACTTCCTCAGATACTACAGGTTACTACCTTCTGGACCTGGCCTCCTTCCAAACTACTCCACTTTTGTAGGTCCCACATTCTGCATCCCAACTGCAGCTCTAGCAGGAAGTTCCTGGTGGATAAAGCTGCCTTCAAGACCATAACATCCACTTCAAAGGTAGACCACTGTCAACCACCAGACACTGAAGCTGCCACTAGGAATAGTGGCTGCCACCCAACCAATAGCAGCCCCATATCATCATACAGAGTGAACCCTCACCCTTCACCTATTGGGAAGATTTTACCAGTGGGACATCATCTCCGCCAACATTCAGAAAACTTCCTCAGATAAAGGTTACTACCTTCTGGACCTGGCCTCCTTCCAAACTACTCCACAGGTCCCACATTCTGCATCCCAACTGCAGCTCAGCAGGAAGTTCCTGGTGGATAAAGCTGCCTTCAAGACCATAACATCCACTTCAAAGGTAGACCACTGTCAACCACCAGACACTGAAGCTGCCACTAGGAATAGTGGCTGCCACCCAACCAATAGCAGCCCCATATCAACAGAGTGAACCTCACCCTTCACCTATTGGGAAGATTTTACCAGTGGGACATCATCTCCGCCAACATTCAGATACTCCTGCTTGACTTGGACTTCCTCAGATACTACAGGTTACTACCTTCTGGACCTGGCCTCCTTCCAAACTACTCCACTTTTGTAGGTCCCACATTCTGCATCCCAACTGCAGCTCTAGCAGGAAGTTCCTGGTGGATAAAGCTGCCTTCAAGACCATAACATCCACTTCAAAGGTAGACCACTGTCAACCACCAGACACTGAAGCTGCCACTAGGAATAGTGGCTGCCACCCAACCAATAGCAGCCCCATATCATCATACAGAGTGAACCCTCACCCTTCACCTATTGGGAAGATTTTACCAGTGGGACATCATCTCCGCCAACATTCAGATACTCCTGCTTGACTTGGACTTCCTCAGATACTACAGGTTACTACCTTCTGGACCTGGCCTCCTTCCAAACTACTCCACTTTTGTAGGTCCCACATTCTGCATCCCAACTGCAGCTCTAGCAGGAAGTTCCTGGTGGATAAAGCTGCCTTCAAGACCATAACATCCACTTCAAAGGTAGACCACTGTCAACCACCAGACACTGAAGCTGCCACTAGGAATAGTGGCTGCCACCAACCAATAGCAGCCCCATATCATCATACAGAGTGAACCCTCACCCCTTCACCTATTGGGAAGATTTTACCAGTGGGACATCATCTCCGCCAACATTCAGATACTCCTGCTTGACTTGGACTTCCTCAGATACTACAGGTTACTACCTTCTGGACCTGGCCTCCTTCCAAACTACTCCACTTTTGTAGGTCCCACAGACCCCCTCTCCCTACTGCTGTAGGACTTTCTTAATGTGTTCAAGCCTGGACTCAAACAGATGCCTGGGCTCCCTAAAAGCATGGCAAAACCACATCAAGACTACAGGGACCCTGGTAGTCTAATCCATTTGTACAGTGACAGAAAGATTCACACAGTGGTCTAAAGCAACATCTAAAACTGTCCGAGGGACCCTCTAACAGCTGGTTCATCTGTTTTCGATCCGCTGATGAGACAATATCAAGATAACAGCATCCTTTTAAAACAGACTCTTTCTTGGACTTCTTCCAAACCACTGTTCTACAGATGCTCCAGTTCCTTTATTAACACATGGTCTACCAGGCCGTGGTTTATCAATAACAGAACCTGCTTCTTTTAATTTCTTCATCCACCTGGCTATGCAATTCCATGGTGGTTCTTCTTTACCGTACTGGGTTCTAAACCTTCTTAGGACAGCAACAGTACATTTTAGCTCAGCCAATCAAAGAATGCTTTTAACTTTCTCTTCTAGTGAAGTCATGAAAACTTCAGAACAAAAAATATAGACGCTTCAAGCTTTCTTGTCCTTTTTACAGACTAATTCTATTATGTATAGTTACGAAGCTACAAGTATTTTAAATTGCACCATGTCATTATGGACATCCTGTATTTCGTTCTCAAGTTTTAGCAATCTAGTCCCACATCATAATCCTGAACAGCATCAGCCCAGTAAGAATATGGATCAGTCACACACTTAATTGTAACAAACAACTACTGTATGTAATATATATGAGTAATTTGTAAAATACAATGCTCTCATGTGACCTACTACCATGTAAACATCCTGAGCAGCTTCAACCTAGTAAGGATGTGAAAGTCATATATTCTACTGTAAAAACAGCTAATTTTAATAAGTATATACATTGCTTGTAAAAATCTGCAGTGACTTATAAGCACTAAGCACCTTTCACATTTCTTTTTCTCTTTTGCAAAGGGAGCCCTGTAGGCTCCACGCTTCACTCCCATAGCCAGGTTTAGCTGCCAGTCTCGGCAACCAATCACAGGGTGCCTTCACAGTCACTTGACCATAAATCATTTGGCAATAGGTCTCAATCACATGCCTGACCAACAACCTATCACCTGTCAAAAATGATTTAGATCCCAAGAATAAATCAGTTGAGTCCAGAGTTCTGCAGGTATTTAATCTTTTAACCTTTGTCCTCTTGCTGTCATATTGAAGCTTTTCTACTGTGCAATACTGGTTTGTTCCTTGCATCTTCCAACGAGTTTATTTCTGACTAATATTGCTAAATTTTAAACCTACAATGGTGACTAGTCAGTGTCAAAGCACAATTTATGAGGTTACCTTTTTCTTTTATATAGTTCCTCAGAGCAGCATTTTTTTTTTTTTGTCACAGTGCCAAACAAAAAAAAAGTACTACGTCCATAATTACTTCTTACATTCTGGATTCATTAAAAAAGTATATGTTAATTTTGTGCACAAGTTTAGCTTGCAGCAATATTTACCGATAAAATGTTAGTGAACCATATATATATATATATATATATATATATATATATATATATATATATATATATATATATATATATATATATATATATATATATATATACATACATATATACATATATAGATACATTTATATAAGTATATATATACATATATATATGTATATGTATGTATGTATGTACGTATGTATGTATGTATGTATATACATTAGGACAGTCAGAGAATTGCAAATGTCACCAAGATTTGAGTGTTTGCATACACGTGTACCATGAAAAGCAAGACTTCACTAAACTCTCATACAACGAAATGAGCAGGAACTCCACAGTCAATGACAATTAAGGGCATTTCTTCTAAAAGTCTGCAAGATTTTCTTACAATTACAAGCTGTTGGTCACCTTCACGGGTTAAATATACGAAACTGAAAATGAAATGCCACACTAAGTTTACAAACATTAAATCGTCCCGCTACGGGTAATACAATGCTCAGTCTGATATTTCAAGATTTAATTTTAACAATTTTCAAGGAATTAAAGCCCATTATCTTGAGTGTGTAATAAGCCTTTTAAAATGTGCTGTCATCAGACCATGTTCATGGGTCCACATCCAACCCTGTACACATAAAATCTGTCACTGAACTGGGGGATTACTAGGTCTTTCAGGAGAAAAAGGTAAAAGGCTAAACAATTCATCCCCTTCCTGAAAAAGAATTTAGTTCTGAATTTAAACTCCGGCAAATTAAATCTGAATAACACAATTTTTCTCCCCCAAGACTCATAAATAAACTTATAAATAAACACCATACCGTGAAACCATTATAATTTCTTCTCTCTCTCTCTCAGGATTAAGGATACAAAAATTCAGGATTAAGGATACAAAAATTCAGGATTAAGGATACAAAAATTCACGATTAAGGATACAAAAATTCACGATTAAGGATACAAAAATTCTGACTGGCAAACGCCCAGAACCAGTTTATATATGCGCATGGATTACCCTTGTTAACCTTTACAAATCTAACATTCCTCTTATTTGATAGGGTATCAGTAAAATTTTCTGTTACTTTGCATGCTCTGATAATAAGTGCGATTCGGAGCTTTATTATTCGCACACGCAGCCCCCGATCTTCAAGCAGCAGTACTACTTGCCTTTAAGGGCACCTCTTCTGGCGAATGACAGCACTCTAACATGCTTCGAAATTGTTGACAAGTTCTCTAAGAAACGATATCCTGGCGTCACTAGAATGCAAAGAACGAGCCATCGCCAGGATACAAAAAACGTGAGTTCAAAGGGGCGGTATCGTTTGGAAGTGGTGGGCAGTCTAGGACTCAACGAAGCCTTCCCATGATGGCCAAAGCGGCGCTCAGTGTATTCCAGCACCTTACACTACCCTGAACTCACGTCCTTTGTATTCTGTCGACGGTTCGTTCTTTGCGTTCTAGCGATATCAGGAGGCCATATCACAGCGGTCTTGTCGAAAATTTCTAAGCATCTTAGAGCTCTGTCTTTCTATGGAAAAGGGGCCCTTGAAAGCCAAGGGACACTGCTGTGTGAAGATCGAGGTTTGCGTGTGTGTGAATAATAACGCTCCTAATCGCATCTACTATCAAGGCATGCAGAGTTACAAGAAATGTCTCCGGTACCTTGTGAATAAGAAAGGATGTTAGGGGATTTGGCAGTTATCCAGAGACAGTAGCATGGAAGCCCGGGTTCTTGGGCATTCCACGTCACCTGTCTCAGGGTCCACTCCATATCCCAAGGAAGATAAAGGAATTTTTCAGGCCATACGACATAATGAAAAGTCTGTCACATGAACGGCACCTAGCCGTACACATCATACCACTGGGCATGTTGCAAGGTCTCTTCTTGCAACATGCAAGACTGTTTAAAAGATCGAATTCGATGCACTTCGCCACGGGGACCTTTCTGTATGCATCGCACTTTTTGTTTGTAGTGCAAATCTACTTTATATTATTCAAATGTGTATTATAACTAAACTGGGAAATTTGATAGAGTCTTTATCATTGCCTTTACTTGTGAGCTGGCTCACTTTTGATCACCTTCGCTCACTAGGCCCTCTGGGCATCTCTTGACGCCCGTGGGCAGCTCTTCATCTCTTAGGTGCAGTGGGCTGAGGCCCACTATCTCAAATCTGAGACGTGCGAAGGTACCATTGAAGGGCAGAGCTTTATTCGTTTCGGTAAGATCATTGTCATATATTACCATAATATGCCTTTTCATTATATGTCTGCTACTGAATTTGAAATTAACATGTGTATAAAAATATTAGGTACCTGTTGAAAGTATTTGTACTTCAGTACACTGTTCAAATTAACATGTGTATAAAAACATTAGGTACCAGTTGAAAGTACTTGTACTGCAGTACATTGTTAAGTAATGAATTTGGACTTTAGTGCTAAGCAAATCTTCTGTACTTGTACTTGTAAATTTCTTCAGCTTGTACTTGTCCACAAGTACTGCACATGTACTTGAACCCATCCTTGCCGAGAGTCACGGTTATCAAGAGCCCAATGCATTTCCAATATAATCTTCACAACCAAAATTGAAAATGAAGACGATTTTTAGCTCAATACAGACCATGCCACGGTAGCGCCACCACAGCATTTATAGTCAGAACATCCTCGTCCTTTTTGGGAAACAACCTTCAGGAAATGTTGTCAACCATTTTCGAATGGCTCCATCTATCTTTACACTATTTACATGTACTCTTCTCTAAAGCCTAAACCACGTAGTGACATAATCAGCGCGTCGTTTAGACCCTGACAAACAGAAGAATAAGTCCACGGAATAGTTACAGATACAAAAACATAGCGGTAATTCATCGCAATCGAGCCAAAATATAGACGCACGTAAATGAAATCAAGATTTCTTCACACGAAAACGTCCAAATATGATCGCTACAGTCCTCAGTACCTTCTGTAGGTTTGCGACTAAAACACGCCAGTATGGAAGACGAAACTTTCACTTTTACGCACGGCCTTGGATATAATGAACGTGGACTCATAATAGCTGAGGGGCAGCAGAAGTTATAGGAGAACGCAGCGCACAGAAACAGAACCTGGCGTCGCAATTTCAACGGCAAGGGACCGCACCGTGATGACGACCATCTGGTTGATTCTGAGATGAACGCAGCTTCGGGCTTACCCTTGGCTCTGTCCTCCTCTTGAACAGAACTGAGAGGCTTTCACGACACTGCTCATCAGTAGATGTAATCATGCATATGTTCCATAATAAAAAATTTCCATTAACACAGAGATAATCACATACACACATACAAACACACACAATACGTTCGTGTTGATATGAGCTTCCTTATGTAAGTTTTAAAAAGCGACCTCGTTCATGTGCGTGTGTGTGCGTGCGTTTCAGTCATCAAGAACATACAGATTTGAAAAACAGATTTGAAAAAGCTTCGTTCGTGCGTGTGAGTGCGTTTCAGTCATCAAGAACATACAGATTTGAAAACGCTTTTCGTGCTGATATGAGCTTTCTTATGTAAAAAAACGCGTGCTGATATGAGTTCTTAGGTGTGCGCGTTGTGTGCGTGTGAGTGCGTTTCAGTCATTAAGAACAAACAGATCTGAAAACGCTTTCGGAGAGGCAGGATGATAGCAACCGAGGAAGGGGAATCAACGCGGAGGGGTTACCTGGTCAAACGGGAAAACTTCAGCCTCCCGATGTCCTCCCAAGGACAAGTTACCCTCCTCTCTGGACCAGCGCTCGGTATCTGCATCATACAGCTACGTGAAACATCCTTTTTTTATATCATTATGATAAATTTTGTCAATGATTCTTTTTAACATTAAAAAAGTTTCTGTCAGTGCCCTGCAAATCCCTCCCAGTCTTCAAACATCTCAGCAAACTGCAAATCCCTCCCAGTCTTCAAACATCTCAGCAAAACCGAAGCTGTTGCAACTTACGTAATCTCAGTCATCTTGGTTCTCAATTTTCAATAACAGGTTTCTGTCGCATTGACGTCGACTTAGGTGCTGCTATACCTTTACATTTTCAAATGAAACCTACTCATTCACAGATGAGATGAACCTGGTGAATGTGAGGCGAACCCATTCTACCGGACCGAGAAACTCTTTCGATGGACGCAACAATTTTCTCTTTCTAAAACCGGCTCTCTTCCTATTTCTCGTGGAGGCGATGCTCACCATCTCCGCGAACAGCATCGTTTATCATAAAAAAAAAAAAAAGGCTCTCAGCAGCTCACTTCTATGTCCCCTAGCTCTACGGTCGTGTCCAGCAACCGGTTTCACCATTTCGTAAGGTCAGCTTCGTTGTGAAAACTAGGTCCGTTGTACGTGAAACCGAGCGGTTGGCTCTTTTCTTTTCCTTCGCTGTTCAGACCTTTCTTCTTCAGAGGCGTCTCCCATTGCTTTTCCTCATCAACCACTTCGTTTTTCAAGACGTGCGATGAAATGCGTAGGATGGATTTTCAAATTTCAAAGAAGTTGTCTTTGGGCCAATCAATTTCCAGTAACAAGAGGGCACGCTGTTTTCGCTTTCAAGCGTTGTTCATTGTGCCCATATTCCCGCAATCTTCTCTCTCTCTCTCTCTCTCTCTCTCTCTCTCTCTCTCTCTCTCTCTCTCTCTCTCTCAACGTCGTTTCTTGAGACGAACACTAGCATTAAAGATTAGGAAGGAATGGACTTCAGTAGTTTAAAGGTTTGTTTTCACTAAATTACTTGAATATTTCTAACTTTTTTCATCGCTAATATCATTTAAGTATGACAAGTAAGAGAAGTGACAGTGTGTATATGCATACGTGTGTGTGTGTGTGTGTGTGTGTGTGTGTGTGTGTGTGTGTGAGAGAGAGAGAGAGAGAGAGAGAGAGAGAGAGAGAGAGAGAGAGAGAGAGAGAGAGAGAGAGAGAGAACGTTTCAAGGATACATAGCCTACCATTAAAAGCACTGAAAGGGAGAACATGAGAAATGATTTGTGTCCCCAAAACACTATATGAAAACCTTGAGACAATATGTGAGCCAATAAAATGATAAGTACTGGCGAATCTAACTACATGAGGGAAGGTTCCTTTTCATACCTGTCATGTATACACATATTTCAGGTTAGTGTACAATGGGTGTTTATACTCCGGGCTGGAACGAACCTAACCTTGGATACTAAGCGTTGACCATTTCGACCTTGTACAGAACGAAAGACGGTGGTGCGTCTAGGATACTCAAGTTGGGGATAACGACACCGTCAAGGTTTGCACCATCTCTCTATTCACAATAGAGAGAGAGAGAGAGAGAGAGAGAGAGAGAGAGAGAGAGAGAGAGAGAGAGAGAGAGAGCGATTACAGATGGGAATGATTTCGGATGTTTCATTCACGCTCTAAGTCTTACTTAAGAAATGCACAAAATTACATTACCATACTATGGGTCAACATTACTGATACGATGGCATAAAAAAATTCAACCTTCGGATAAAGCGGTCCCTATTTCTGCTAACTGTCCAATCTTCTACCTTGTCTTGACATTTATTGTAGAATAAAGATAAAATTAACGTTGTAAGAGTAAAGAACGAGTTGAACATGGATAAGGAAGAAGTTAATGAGGAGTACGCAAAATTCAAGAATGGGTCACAGATTCAGCAGGAAGTTTTTTATGTTTTTTGTTATTTTATTTTATTTATTTATTTTTTTTTTTTTGCAAGTGGTGGAAGGAAGAAACAATGAAAATAGATGAAATTATTTGAGGCGCAAATGCATGAGAGAAGACACGTTCTTGAAACGGATGCTAGATTTGGTAGCCAAAGGCAAGTAATGAAAACAGGAATAAAACCGAGCAAGAATTTTAAGGGGAAAAAAGTTGTTTTACAGTTGCATAAGTGCATAAAATTACAGCGAATGGAAACAGGCAATTCGAAACTACGCAGTTCTGGGTCGATGGAGTGACCATGTTGAAGATTTGTTGAATCTGGAGTCCAGAAAGGTGGTAGACACCCAATACAAAGGAGTAGAAAAGGTTAGTGTAATTCTGAAGATGCTGCATGTAATTATTTAGAGCATAAAGAGAGTAATTAAGAGGCTGGAGAAAGGACTGACATCAGAAGCTGATGGGATTACAATTGAGGTGCTGTGGTGCAGGGTAAAATTTTGAGTGAGTGGTTGAACACAGATGCTTAATGTACATTTAAATAATAAAAATATTCTAAATTGAATGTGTCAGAGGAATGATTGTTTTCTGTATAAACTTTACAGTGGCAGAGGAGACTGTAGGAATTTTATGAACAGAACATGACGTAACATACCAAGGGGGTGTATAGTAGAATTCTAAGGACTGAGGATATGTGGATCATGTGCTTACCAGCTATGTGAGAACTTTGGAAGTTAAAAGAAAATTATGCATGTGGCATGCTTAATCAACAGGCACTCAATGTGGAGTATGTTGAGGTTGTATGGCATAGAACTTAAGTTGATCAGAGCAATTATTAGAATTTTATAAAAGGGAACACCACATGCATCTGGAGAAGCAGACAGGAAAGTGACTGTTGTTAGCATTCAAGTGGGTCCAAGAAAGTGAGTTATGTCTCCTTGGCTAAATGGAGTGATTTGAGAAGAGAGAGAGGAAGGAAATTAGATATAAGAGCAAAGTTGCAGGCTGTGAGTTGTGTGTCGAACAACTGAGGTTGTAGATGACGTAGCATTTACTGGGGTTACTGAAGAGAAATTACTGAAACTACTGACACTGTCTGCAAACTGTGTTTGCAAGAAGAAAACACTGAAAATAAAATATGAAGAAAGGTTTCGGAGATAAAAGGTACATTTGAAAAGGGAGCAGTAAATGTTCATATGAACGGGGAAAGAATGAAAGCAGACAATTCACAGAGGTACATGGGAATAACCACAATGTTCTGAAGATAAGATAAGATAAGATAAGATAAGAGGTGAATCACAGACAGACGAAACAGGAAACGAAGTGTGTCTTTGGAATTCAAGGTGGGATTGCATAAAAGAATCACCCAACCAATTTCCCTTCATGAAAGTGATTTGTGGCTGTCGAATGTGAATGAAATGAAGCGGGTTGAGGCTACTGAAATGTTCTGTTTCCACAGTACACTGCACGTGGCGTATGAAGAACTGAAAGGGGTGAGAAATGTCGAGATACACTGAAGCCGTGCAAAGGTTAGCATTTAAGGACAGGCAGAACAAGAGTATTTTTAAACAGTTCTGTCATGTGGAAAGAATGGAGGTCAACAGATTAATGGAACATGTTTCATTCATGAGTGTCAGGAGGCAGGAGAGGAGGACTTGGAAAGTACTGGATAGACTGAGTAGAAGATGTACAGAAGGGTGTGAAGCATCCAGGAAGCGCGAGAACACCCAGATATCGTCGTGTGTGTGTGTGTGTGTGTGTATGGGGGGGGCGGTTCGGCATGTTACAGATGAGCCGTGCGCATATGTATGGATCAGCTAATGTTCAGAAAGTTTCTATACAGGGAGTTCATGCACGATCCAGCAGTTGTATGACTATGGCAACGAGTTTTATTCCTTTATTTGGGAGGGGAAAGCAATCTCTTTTTTAAGGAACAGTTTAATGCTGTGTGTGTATGTATATATATATATATATATATATATATATATATATATATATATATATAAACACAAATATAAATATATATACACATATCCATATATATATATATATATATATATATATATATTATATATACATGTATATATATTTTTTACAATATAGTAATTATTCTTATCTTGATTTGCTAATCTCTCTCTCTCTCTCTCTCTCTCTCAATGTCTCTATGTATGTAGGTATCAATGTATGTATATATGTATATATGTATATATATATATATATATATATATATATATATATATATATATATATATATATATATATATATATATATATATACATATATATAGACGTGCGTGATAACATATTGTTCAGAATACTCTATGGCATTATTCTTATCTTTCGTTCCCAATTTTTTTCTCTCTTTCTATATCATTCTATATATATATATATGTGTTTGCATATATATATATATATATATACTGTACATGTATAAAATAGATACATACACACATACATATGCATATATATAAATAAATATATAAATATATATATATATATATATATATATATATAAATATATATATAATGTAAAACATGGATGTAAGCTTTTCTTAAAATGTATCTATCAGAGAGAGAGAGAGAGAGAGAGAGAGAGAGAGAGAGAGAGAGAGAGAGAGAATAAAAGCAATTTGACAACAATGCCCCACCTGTAAGGAAGTTACGCAACGTAAGAATATTCTTGTAAAAAGAAAAAGGAATTTAATACTCTTTGGAAGGACTCGCTCGCTCTCTCTCTCTCTCTCTCAACCCAAGGATGCGCCACTCACTTCATTTTACTATTACTACTACAACTACAACAATGTAGTTAGTACGTCCCCCATTTCATCATGCCTTACCACTAGCCTCTAACAGAGTAACTAAGTTTCATTTGCGGAAAGCTACGCGCACTATTATCACCAAACTACGCCATACGCACCTTCTCATATATATAGGTAGAATAAAAAAGAATAAACCTGCCCTACAAATCGGAAAGTCTGAACCAACCAGTTTGTGATGCATGTCACAAACCACTCTCTCGCTCTGTGTATGTGTGTGTGTGTGTGTGTGTGTGTGTGTGTATGTGGGCGCGGGTATGCGTATGTGTGCCATTAGCGTAGATTCCAAGGGAGAAATGGACGTTCAAGACATAAGTAAGGAATCTGAAATCCCTTATAATCAGGTTTTTGTTGGTGTCCATTGATGAACAGGACTTGGACCTCCGAGGTGGGGGCCGTGCTGGCTCCAAGGCCTTCTGCCAGCTTAATGGGTCAAACGAGGACGAGAGAAAGAACCCTGTCTGCCGAAGACACGCTTTTATAAACAGGTGTCCAAACAAGGATTCGTCATTCAATAGATGATTCACTTCATTCCAATTACACTGCTTCAGTAAAGTGCTGGCATTGGATATTAGAATTATAAGGGACGCTATGCAATTTCCGGTCAAAACCAGTAACTGGTTTTTCAACTTTCTGTATTCTTCAGAGAAAATATATCTAACGCCAACAATAAAAACGCAGCCATCGATCACAAGCGGACGGTACTTTAAATAATAGATGCAAAGGATCCAATTCTGTTGATAAAAGCGCTTACGATTACTAACTCAACGCAACAATACAATTCAATCAGGTTACCCAGTCTGCTACGTGAAAAAGCTCGAAATCACTGAGAAACGGATGTTCATCAAAATCAAAGCAAGGTTAGTTTAACAGTCTTCGTTGTGCATCCTGAGAAGACAGACCACACTTCACTCGTCTTAGGAGTGATTCATCGCACTCCTTCGTGCGAAAGATCGAATTTCTCATCTGAACAAAACGCGCACGCGAAAACAGACTCTAATTACCAGAAGACAACCTGCGAACTTCCTAAGAACTCTTTCATAGCAAATTGGCTGCAAAACGCTGTCTAAAATATTCATCTTCGTCTGCTTACGTGGAATCATGAAAATGGTGCAATAATTCTCGTCTGCTTACATGGAATCATGAAAATGGTGCAATAATTCTCAAAAGTTAATAAAACACGCTCTCTCATATATGCTATCAGGAGACAGATGTTTCAATCAGAATATTCACAAAAATGAAAAACAAAAAGACGAATTATCAACTTTTCGGGGGGTAATTGTCTTCAACTTTCGCTTCCTATAGCCATTTAAAATGACCCGCCGTTTAGACCATTTGCCTAACCTAGTCCGGAAAGGTCACATAAGATTCTAGATAGCCACACCCTAGAGGGACTTTAGACAACAAAGCCATGTTCACATCTGAACAAGAAAAAAAAAAAAGAAAACAAAGAACAAGAGAGCATATATCACTAACTACTCCCGCTCCAGGAAGGAGTTTACACTCGGTGCGGTGCCCTTACAATTTCTTAAATAACGGGTCTGTTCTTATACGCAAGAATATATGAGCTTACATTGATACTTGTATTTTTGTGTGTGTGTTTATATTCAGGCACACATACACATACATACAGTATATAATTACAGATTATATAAATAGCTCTCTTTTTATTTCTCAGACTAATACATACATACATATATATATATATATATATATATATATATATATATATATATATATATATATATATATATATATATATATATACACACACATACACATATAAATAAATATGGAACGTGATGAATATATAAATAAAGATAAAATCCACGAAGGAAACGGAAACACTGGAGTGCTGCGAGGCCTTTCGACACCAGTCCTTTACTTAGTCTGCTAAGTAAAGGACTAGTGTCGAAAGGCCTCGCAGCACTCCAGTGTTTCCGTTTCCTTCGTGGATTTTATCTTTATTTATATATTCATCACGTTCCATATTTTCGTGATTCAGCTATACATATACACATACATACATATATATAAAAATATATATTAGTCTGAGAGAGAGAGAGAGAGAGATCTATCTATTTATATAATTTCTAAAAAATACAAAATTTAAAAAACAAAGCCATTGGATGGAAAATTTACCTCACACCTTCATAATTCAAGTGCAACAGATAATAACACGAACATCCAAACCTACTTGACCTACTTATAATTTACGCACACCGGGTCAGTGAAGTCTTGATTTTCTTGATTTTATTATTCACGTCATTCGGCACCAACCCATCCCGAATGGATAAATAAGGACGAGAAATTCCCAGTCAGAAGCAGAACAACGGCAATGCTTTCTGAATTAGCAATCATGGGACAAGTAAATTCCATAACTGATGAAAGGCCCCACTTAACACTACATATATATTTCAACATTATAATGAATCATAAAACACCCTTCTAGATTGCATTTTCATGTCGTGAAGTCTAGATGTTTGCACACATCAGAACCTCTATTTACTAATGACCTACTTTTTAGCACTTTAAACATCACCAATCGGGTAACCGAGTAGGTATGCACTGACTTACAAGAGAGGTCGATGCATGCATCGATATTCAAGCATCAGAGAATTATTTTAATTTGCATGCCTGGTCATTTGCTACTCACACACTTTTGAGACATCATACACTTATTACAGGACTGAGCGACGGATCAGGATTAGAGACAACTTTCCTAACTTTCCCTGGCCATATCGAATTCACTACTGAACATAAGTGGTGGTGGGATTTGGGGGGGGGGGGCCACTTGTCAAATGTGCCTCTTTCTGCCTCATTACTTTCTATCCATTATTGCCTTGGGTATCATTTGCCTGCTTATCCAACTTCTTCAGTTCGAGACTAGTAATATAATTAAATGGTCTAGCTGAAATGTGAAATGCTATAATAATAATAATAATAATAATAATAATAATAATAATAATAATAATAATAATAAATAATAATAATAATAATAATAATTGAACTATATAAATTGTATAAAATACGTTTAGTCATCCCTATAATATTTTCTCTGTGGGGTAAAAACAGTCTATGGGGAATAAACATCATGTTAAGACTTGCCGTCGTCCAAACCGGGTCCAGCCTCTCTATCAGGCACCTAGATAAGTATGGGGAATGAAGCTATGGGTAAAATAATAATAATAATAATAATAATAATAATAATAATAATAATAATAATAATAATAATAATAATAATAATAATAACAAAACCATTACATTATCAACATGAAATTTCTAGGAAAAAGTTCGTGGAAACATAACTTGGGCTTCCAAAATAATTCAACTAAAGAAAATTTCAATTATCCAGGGCGTTCCCAAAACTATTCACATAAGCAAGCTAAAAAACATTAGCAAGAGCAATAAGAAATAACACACATACTCGTACATCTACCAAGCTCAACCCTAGCCCTCCGAATAACCAGTGAAGAACAGGAGCTGAGCAAAGACATGAATTCTCTGAAAACTGAAAGCGAAGCCAAAGAAAACAGTGATAGAGAATGTTAAAAACCCAAAAAATTATTTTTCTCATATGGCCCAAACATCAAAAAGTGAAAAAATGGTAGTGGCTCCTCGAAGTAAATGGCTTACCCATGCCACCCTCTAAAGAAGTTTAATGTCAGGGCAATACAACCTGAGCCACATAATAGACAATCCTTCTCCATTCTTTGACTTAAGGGCCACTGATCTCCCAAATTACAAAACACCTATGACAAGGAGGAAGCGGCTGAAAAGGAAATCAACACTTTCAGAACTGACTCAGCAGCTAGGAGGGAGTGGCTGAAAAGGAAATCAACACTTTCAGAACTTACTCAGCAGCTAGGAGGAAGTGGCTGAAAAGGAAATCAACACTTTCAGAACTGACTCAGCAGCTGAAGTAGACCATCACCCTATAATCTTATAGAAGGCATTAAAAAAGAGCTAAGGAAACTAGTCTTCAACTACGGCATCACTTGTCCAGTACAAGTCTAACAGTGAAATCCATCTCCAGAAATCACCACAACAATGATCATCGCCCCTGTGAAACTCTGCCACTCGCGTCTTTCTTGCGGTCAACCTTCCACAAATCTCCAACCTCCTTTATCATTGTTCTCACCCAGGCAAATCTTGGTCTTCCAACTCTTCTGGTAGCCACAGGAGCCCAGCTGACATTATCATGAGCTATTCTCAAAGAGGTTGTGCAAACGACCTGTCCAAAATCATACCAAACTTTTTCACTACCACCCAACCCCATCATGGATGTTTGAAATCATATGGAAAGCAATCATCAAACATTAACCGATATGATTTACAATCCAACCAACATGGCTTTATCTCACCTGATCATTCAAGAGTTGATAACTAGAATCCTAAAACCAGGAGGTGGAATCGACACTACTTGCCTTGGCTTTGCCAAAGCTTTTGACCAGAACGGTCACTTTATGCTGTGCAATGATCTGAAACAAAAGAAAGAGCCTGGCTACAAAATACCTCTCGTACTGGATGATCAGGAATCGGCTATGAAGTAATATCCCACGCTCTTTATCATCATAACAGGCTATAATGATAAAAACCTACATATATACCATTTTACAGCTTTATCTGATGATAATTCTCATACCTTGGCCAAATCAGATTCATAAGATGCTGAACCAGGGGTACACAGAAACAGCAGTATTACCCACTAGAGGTGACATTTACTGGACCAATTATAGACTAACGGTCATCAATATGTTCTCCTTATCCAACTAACTGTGGCCAAATGAATCAACTTGAGAATGTACCACATAATTCAAAATATAAAAAAAGGATGAAAATGTGGACGACCTTCCATATTCTGCAAGCCTAAAAGCCATGAAACTGTAGCATTCAGCAGAATCGAGATTTCCATTGTGATTTGTAAGGCAAAAGCAAAGTTAGTGTTAACAACAGATGCATTTTAATTCCTCTTTTAAGCCTCGTAAGGTGCGTTATTAGTCTTGTGATTGCTTTGTAGCATGAATTTAAATCCGGAGAGATGTACGATAGGAAAAGTTTACACGAAAAGTATCAGAAAATAATTACGGAAATACTAAACGCACGTAAATGTTTAAGAGATGGATTTTCCAAAATACAACCACTGAGTGTTTAGTTAAAAAAAATTGTAATTGATGAAAAAATAATCCAGTAAGCTAAACCCATATTGCTCACTCGAAAAATACACATTAGTAGAACAATGCACATTCATGATTCATATGTAAACATTAATTACTAGGCCTAACTCTTTTAACTTGAAGCAATTGTTTGAAGAATGCAAATAGCCTACTAAATCTAAGAATAAAACACTGTACAGTGAAACTATAGAAACTAACCAAAAAAGTGAAACATAAGTAATAAGTGCGAGTATCTCCTACAAGTCATAAATGACGTCTGGAGTCGGGGTTGGTTATTAAACTAAACATTTCCGTTGTGAAGTAAAAGCATAAAAACTCTGCAATACAAAACTATTCATAATACATTCAATAGGAAAAGAAATACAGTAAAAATATATATATATATATATATATATATATATATATATATATATATATATATATATATATATATATATATATATATATATATATAACGATATGGAGTTTATAACGACAAAGTCACAGTCAAATCCAAAATGCAACCTAAAATGGCAACTTTAGAAGACAAGTGAAAATAACGGGACAAGCTAGTCTTCCAAAACTGCCACATCGATCGCATCAGGGCAGAAACAGATTTGAAATATACATGTAAGAAACCAGAGAATAAGAAAAGATTGAATAATGATTTGCTGTTCATCCATCGTTCAACTTGCGATCACTACTTAATCTATCCACCGCATGTTTTGCCAACAGAAGCAGAAAGAAGGCACAGCAAAAGAAGTGTAATCGAGTGTATATCTAAGCAAGGAAAGACGTTCCCTACACATGGAAACGCTGTAGTACACAGGATTGAATATATGGGCATATCACTACATGGTGTACTTCAACTGCAGTAGTTGTGTCTTCACAAAAACGACACAGATACTCCCTGCAATAATGGAGAGAACACTCAAAATCTACATACGACAATTGTATTAAATGTTCATTAAGACTTAGGTCCCTGAATGACATTTAATAACCAATGCCGTTTATAAACTGTGAATAGTAAGGCATCTTACCAACAAAGTACACGCCCTTCTTCAAAACTTAAATCTTTTATTGGGCAATGCTAACCTTCTAAGTTGCTCACACCATTTAGCTGGCCTGAATCAAACACATAAATGATTCAAACTCAGAAACCGAAATCTCTTTTTATTGGGCCTTTTCAGCTCCAAGTTTTCGGTCGATGTGGCTGAGCTTAATTCAGTCAATAATTTAAGACTCGAAAAGCAGCCTCACACGAAACAACTACAATAAAAACCATCATATTACTTGACAACTAAATTCAGTGATGGTCTGCATCTTTCGTTTCAGCAGGATAATGCTACAATCAACTACCATATCCGGGGTAGTGGTAGCAATGAAATCGCAAAGGTCCATACAACTTATTAGACAGGTAACTAGAATTTATTCACTCGTCGCGGTTCCCCTTCATTATTTTGTATGCCATAATATCCATGGAGTCATTTATACGGGATTCAAAAACACAATAATAAAACTGACTTATTTCTCTACATTCAACTATTGGTTTCGAGGTTTAGTTTGTTCTTAGTCCAAAAGAAGGCTTGGAGGCTTGGTCTAGAAAATCTCAATTATTTATGATTAACAATCATTTTTCTGATGTGCATCAGCAAAATCCTGCTATTCTTTCATTCTGTATCTACTTGTTTTTCTCCCCAGGTTCCCGCTCTGTTGCTGTAGGCGAGGGGAGGAGGAGGAGGAAGAAAAAAAGGTAGGAGGATGGAAACCTCAAATCAAAATACGTGGATATTTCAATTTCACAGAAAGGAGCAGAAAATATAAGTAAGGATTGCAAATACATGTTGGAGAGAAAACCACAACAGCAGAAAAAAAATGCTCCAGAACACAAATTTAAAAATACAGAAACTCAAACTTATTCTAAAAGCTGAAAACAGTGAAGGGATAAAACTTAATTTCTTTAGAAATTGCTTTTATATGTAGTCAAGAAAATACGGGAAAAGATATTTTAGCACCTCATGAAACCGAACAATATCATTGATTTTCCTGACGTCTATATATCACTTCCGTCCTTCTCGAAACGTAATAAAATTCAATGGTGATGAATTGCAATGATATTAAAATTTCATACCAGACACAAAGCTTGTATTCCGAGGCAATTTAGTCTCAATATAGTACAGTGGTAACCCTAATAAAGGACCCATTATTGTACCTTTTAAAGTCATTCGCATTATGCAGGTAGGAACATTTAGAAAAATTCTAGTTACACACTAGATTAAAAGAAACATAATATATACTAGTTCCAATAACCATAAAAACTGTTTAACTCAGAAAGCGAGTTGATATACAAGCTTATAAAACCACAGAGACCAAAGAATCAAAGTATAGAGCAATCTATTAATTCAAGATTAACATGATATAGGACATTAGTTTCGTAGCACTGACATGTACAACGCTAAACTGGTAAATGGAACTGATGATAAATGGAACTGATATATATATATATATATATATATATGTGTGTGTGTGTGTGTGTGTGTGTGTGTGTAAGTGTGTATATATATATATATATATATATATATATATATATATATATATATATATATATATATATATATATATATATATCTTATATATAAAAGTGAATGTGTGTATGTTAGTGTGCTGTACGAATCCGAACCGCTTGACCGATCTAGACAAAATTGGGCATGTGGCCATCATTTGACCTAACTCAGATAATTGGGTAGGTTTCAAACTCGTACCCCCTTCCCCTTTCCCTTCCCCCTCCCCTTTGTAACTTATGTGGTAAATAAACTCTACAGGTTTATCATACATCATTTCATGTACTCGATAACATGGAAATATATTATTGAAAATGCTTTTCTTTCCTGTGATTAATAATTCTGTATCAAGATTTAGACAGTCACCGCAGTAATACCTGGATAAAAGGTACACTCACCACAGTAATGTCTGGATAAAATGGACAGTCACCACAGTAATACCTCGATAAGAGAGACAGTCAGAACAACAATACCTGCATAAAAGGGGCAGTCACCACAGTAATGTCTGGATAAATGGGACAGTCACCACAGAAATACCTTGATAAATGGGACAGTCACCACAGTAATACCTGAATAAAAGGGACAGTCACCACAGTAATATCTGGATGAAAGGGACAGTCACCACAGTAATATCTGGATAAGAGGGACAGTCACCACAGTAATATCTGGATGAAAGGGACAGTCACCACAGTAATACCTGGATATAAGGGACAGTCACCACAGTAATATCTGGATAAAGAGGACAGTCTTCACAGTAATACCTGGACAAAAGGGACAACCATCACAGTAATGCCTGGATAAAAGGGACAGTCACCACAGTAATACCTGGATAAAAGGGACAGTCACCACAGTAATACCTGGATAAAAGGGACAGTCACCACAGTAATACCTGGATAAAAGAGACAGTCACCACAGTAGTACCTGGATAAAAGGGACAATCACCACAGTAATGGCTGGACAACAGGGACAGCCATCACAGTAATACCTGGATAAAAGGGACAGTCACCACAGTAATGCCTGGATAAAAGGGACAATCACCACAGTAATTTCTGGATAAAGAGGACAGTCTTCACAGTAATACCTGGACAATAGGGACAGTCACCACAGTAATGCCTGGATAAAAGACACTCACCACAATAGTACCTGGATAAAAGGGACAGTCACCACAGTAATGGCTGGACAACAGGGACAGCCATCACAGTAATACCTGGATAAAAGGGACAGCCATCACAGTAATACCTGGATAAAAGGGACAACCATCACAGTAATACCTGGATAAAAGGGACAGCCATCACAGTAATGCCTGGATAAAAGGGACAGTCACCACAGTAATTTCTGGATAAAGAGGAGTCTTCACAGTAATACCTGGACAAAAGGGACAACCATCACAGTAATGCCTGGATAAAAGGGACAGTCACCACAGTAATACCTGGATAAAAGGGACAGTCACCACAGTAATACCTGGACAAAGGGACAGCCATCACAGTAATACCTGGATAAAAGGGACAGTCACCACAGTAATACCTGGACAAAAGGGACAGATACCACAGTAATACCTGCATAAAATGGACAGTCACCACAGTAGTACCTGGATAAAAGGGACAGTCACCACAGTAATACCTGGATAAAAGGGACAGTCACCACAGTAATACCTGGATAAAATGGACAGTCACCACAGTAATACCTGGATAAAAGGGACAGTCACCACAGTAATACCTGCATAAAAGGGGCAGTCACCACAGTAATACCTGGACAAAAGGGACAGTCACCACAGTAATACCTGGATAAAAGGGACAGTCACCACAGTAACACCTGCATAAAAGGGACAGTCACCACAGTAATACCTGGATAAAAGGGACAGTCACCACAGTAATACCTGGATAAAAGGGGATAAAGGGACAGTCACCACAGTAGTACCTGGATAAAAGGGACAGTCACCACAGTAATACCTGGATAAAAGGGACAGTCACCACAGTAATACCTGCATAAAAGGGACAGTCACCACAGTAATACCTGGATAAAAGGGACAGTCACCACAGTAATAACTGCATAAAAGGGACAGTCACCACAGTAATACCTGGATAAAAGGGACAGTCACCACAGTAATACCTGCATAAAAGGGACAGTCACCACAGTAATACCTGGATAAAGGGACAGTCACCACAGTAATAACTGCATAAAAGGGACAGTCACCACAGTAGTACCTGGATAAAAGGGACAGTCACCACAGTAATACCTGCATAAAAGGGACAGTCACCACAGTAATACCTGGATAAAAGGGACAGTCACCACAGTAATACCTGGATAAAAGGGACAGTCACCACAGTAATACCTGCATAAAAGGGACAGTCACCACAGTAATACCCGGATAAAAGGGACAGTCACCACAGTAATACCTGGATAAAAGGGACAGTCACCACAGTAATACCTGGATAAAAGGGACAGTCACCACAGTAATACCAGGATAAAAGGGACAGTCACCACAGTAATGCCAGGATAAAAGGGACAGACAGCACAGTAATACCTGTATAAAAGGGACAGTCACCACAGTGATGCCTTTCAGTTCACACACAACTGTCTGAAGGGCAAACGTTATGTTGGAAAAAAAGACAAGGGAAAACAATTTTGTTGAAAATATTTTTGTAAGAAGGAAACTTCGTAATGGAAGGAGGACCAATCAAAAGAAAGTGAAAGGGCTCTATGGATAAGGGTGGTCAAGGAATTTAGCTTGAAATTAAATGCACAGGAGCTTTCTTCTGATTGGTCCTCCTTCCATAACGAAATTGTTTTCCCTTGTCTTTATTCCAACATAAAGTCAAGGACATTTTCAATAACCATTTTAGCCCTCCCCTCCCTTCCTTTGATGTTCCCAAATTAGGATACTACTTTTCCTTTCCCTTTGTACATAATGGTGATTTTTTTACGACATCTGAAGCAGATTTGAACCAACCATTTCCAAGCAGTCAAGGTCAACATAATTCTGAAGAACCCCAAGAGTCTTGGTAGCCTTTTCAGACACAAGGAGCGACTCCCTACTTTGATGCAGTCGGGCACGGCGCACAAGTATACTTGCTGTTGCAGTCCGCAACAGATTCATGTCGGATGTGCGCGCCGGTTGCTCAAAGTGAGGGCAGATTGCCACAGTGGATTGAGCTATCGTACTGGTTAGGCTAGCGAAACCTGAAATGTCAACATTAGGAATCATTCATTAATTTGTAAAAACCCAATAACTATAAAAACTTTGAAATAGTGACCACGACGCAGAAGGAACACCTCCTTAATATTTTAGAATCCTTGGTTATCAAGAAAATTGTTCCATCACTCAATAATCGCTGAACTTCTACCCCCTTATACATAGCATAGAACCCACCCTCCCCTATTCTTGTTAACTTCCTAACCTTGTTTACGCTTATTAAACTTTCATCCTCTGGACTTTCCTACCGAAGGTAATTTATTTCTTGTTTTGTCATTGTCATTTTTCAGCCTTTAAAGCATTTCAATTGTATAAGCTCTGTTGCCAGTTTTAATTAGTGTTTTTATTTTTGTTTCTTTTTAGCCAGAAAAGATGGGATATGGGTGATCCCGAAGCCCAGCTATTAACAAATGTCAATGATGAGCTGACTGTTCATCCTATCCATACATCCTACTATGAGATTGCCTGGCTTAGCCTCCCCTGAAATAAGTACACACACACACACACACACACACACACACACACATATATATATATATATATATATATATATATATATATATATATATATATATATATATATATATACATATATAGTATATATATATATATATATATATATATATATATATATATATATATATATATATATATATATATATATATATATATATCAACAATCAACAATTTCACCACTATGTTCCCTCCTAGGTTTGGATCCTAAAGAAAACAGAAGCAGATATGCTCGACCACTCTAACTGTCTTCAATGCCTATCCAGTTTTAGCCTTCATATGAGCACATTTACTGCTGTATCAAATGTTGCTCTTGGTTTGGTATAAGTATAATTGTACACTGATCATTATTTACAAATTCCAGTAGGATATTTGGCAGAGAACCTATGCTGTTTTAGTGAGGGAATTTTCTCTATAAGCTGACGGGTGTTTGGTAAAATACTGAATCTTTCAAGCTGTTAAGAGAGCTTCTTATGAACCAGTTGAAACACACCAGGTCTCAATAGGGTAATGTAGCAGATATATTATTCATTCCCTTCATGGAAATTTTTAACGATTCTTAACGCCCGTTCCAAAGCCTACTTCAGGCATCCAAGCAAACACACACATATATACACACATCTCTCTCTCTCTCTCTCTCTCTCTCTCTCTCTCTCTCTCCGTTTCTCGGTATAATGTGGTTCGGATTCCACAATAACCTGTAAGTCCCGTTGCTAGGTAACCAATTGGTTCTTAGCCACGTAAAACAAGTCAAACCCTTCGGGCCAGTCCTATGAGAGCTATTAATCAGCTCAGAGGTGTGGTTAAACTAACGTATACTTAACTTTTCTCTCTCTCTCTCTCTCTCTCTCTCTCTCTCTCTCTCTCTCTCTCCTATCTAAGAACTTCAAAATTATTCAAACTTCTCACCAACCAATCTTCTTCCATTCTCTCCGCGTGGCCAAACCGGTAAGAATAAAAAACCACGGCCGTATCTAGGTGTGTCTAACATTTCCCACCTTTTCAACCCTTCTACAGTAACTCCACATGGGCTACGACAGCAATTAAATTTGACAGCTTCTACCCTTTTTCTTGTTTGCATCCAAAATCCACACCCTCGCGCCACTGCCTGACTTCTGTGTACGTCCAAGATGGAACCGATAATCATAATGTTTTCGACACAGGAGGCACACCCTTGATCCCGCAGTTTAAGGAATGAAAGCGGCGGAAATTTTAAACTTTTGGATAGTTTATCTGCCCAGCTCCCTTACAAAGAAAAGACTTAACGATGTAAGAATATTAAGTGTTTATTAAGTGGTTTATATATATATATATATATATATATATATATATATATATATGTGTGTGTGTGTGTGTGTGTGTGTGTGTGTGTGTGTGAGTGTATGTGTGTGTGTGTTCGCGTGTGCGTCTGAAACCTAGCAGAAATATAGGTTACTCATAGAGACGCACATTCACCAAGTAGGCGACGACAACTAACGCAATCTTCAACAGCCGACATTCACCCACCGACCTTGTAAACAACCATCCCTGAGAGAGAGAGAGAGAGAGAGAGAGAGAGAGAGAGAGAGAGAGAGAGAGAGAGAGAGAGAGAGAGTCCGACAATGTGAGGAAGACCGAGCGTCACCAACGAACCGTCTTGGGAAGAATGGGATGGGAGCCAAATCAATGGGCATGAACAGGAAGAACTATTAAGCGACAGACAAGATTATCACAGAAACACAAACATGGCCAACGAATCCGATACACACACAGAATACCATTGTGTATATGTGAGAGAGAGAGAGAGAGAGAGAGAGAGAGAGAGAGAGAGAGAGAGAGAGAAATTACACGCCATGGATCTCCTGCCTAAACTGGTCAAAAATGTACTTTCACGACGCGATCCTATCACCATTTCTATGGCCCCTAGGACCCCAAGGGGGGAGGGGGGGGGTTAGGAATAAAATGATCTGGCCTAGAGATGCACTTAGGTGCAAAAAAAAAAAAAAAAAAACTTGCATTAAAAAAAGTTTTTTTCCTTTTGTATATAAACTGATGTGATACCTGTAACAAGAGAAGAGGTGGGGTAGGAGGGAGCTGTCTTCCTTACGGCTAAAATCAGTGTGGCAAAATAGGAATAGGAAGAAGCACACACACGTAACTTTCATAAGTAGGCTACATCATAATTAAAACTTCCACATCCTGACTTATTAAGCACTACGCACTCGCGTCAGTCCTAATGTATCATTTCGAACTAGTATTTTCAAATTACAACTACACATACTCGCTGGGTTTCATTTATACGTTATTCCACTATCCCTTCATTTTTCTTCTTACCTACTTGAGAGAGAGAGAGAGAGAGAGAGAGAGAGAGAGAGAGAGAGAGAGAGAGAGAGAGAGAGAGAGAGAGAGAGAGATTTCAAAACTAGGTTTAATAATTATCTCTATTTAAAGTCTTAAACTCTTCATTCAGTATAATCTTGATATTCTTAATAATACAAACATATAAATATTATTTATAAAATTATATAAATATATGTATATGTATTTATAAAAATATATATATATATATATATATATATATATATATATATATAAATAAATAAAACCTCTTATAAGCAATTCCCACCTTCTGAACGATGGCTTTAGCAGACTGAAATTTCTTTCATTCTAACTAAGTGTTTCTGAATGGGCTCATGCTTTTCTCCATATGGGCTTTGAATTACTCCAGTCGACTAATTCACTGTTCATGTCATCATACAGAATAGCTTTTGAAATTAATATATATATATATATATATATATATATATATATATATATATATATATATATATATATATATATATATATATATATATATATATATACAATATATATATATACGAAGGAAGGAACGTGCTAGAGAATATCACTAAATCCACGTCGGAAGGTTGAGTGAAGACCGGGACATTGAACAAGTACTTTCGTAGTTTATTCTACATTTTCAAGTTCACAGTGTGGATTTAGTGATATATATATATATATATATATATATATATATATATATATATATATATATATATATATATATATATATATATGTATAGTATTCGACAAGGGTGGTATGGTTGAATACGTCATTTCAAAAGGTAGTCTATGTGTGGTAACACTTAACGGTAAATTAGGTATAATATGTGTTAGTCGACAGGGGGTAATTGAACAGCCCATCAAAAGGGAAGCATGTGTGGCTAACCCCATTCTCACCTAATACCATCATTCAAAAGGTGGGAATGTATACAGTATATTTATATTATAATATTATATATATACAGTATATATATATAATATATACACAATATATACATATATATTTTATATACATATATAAATATATATATATAGATATATATATATATATATATATATATATATATATATACTGTATATATATATATATCATATATATTATATATACGTATATATGGAAGGTGAAAGGGAAGTGTATGCAAGAAGTGAATGTGATTATGTCTTAGGTAACTGGAATGGGGATGACACTAAAAGACGGACCTACCCAGACGGGAGCTAAAATGAAACTATTGAAATGAGAAAAAAAAAAAAAAAAAAAAAAAAACAAGGGTAACTAAAAGGCAAACATGACGATCAAGTGATAAACAGCTGGGAAGAAGATGTTTGGAACAGTTAACGTTATCATTCCGGTCTCTAAGGGTGTTAAGTCGCTGTCTTTCTGTTTGCCCTATTATTCGAAAATCTTTATCTATAGATATTTAGCATAATTTGGAATGGTTCCTTATGTCGGACTGTTCTGGGTTGGACAATCTGCTTCCGGTTCTGAAACTAACTCCTCAATGGACGTCTATGCGTACCTTCAGCTATCTTTTGGTACATCCAACGTAAGTCCCCCGGTTACACCTGGGGCAAGTATACTTGTAAACAACGTTGAATGCAAACAAAGGACTAACTTTGTCCATGACCTTGAATGGCCCTATATGTCTTATCGTTACCTTGTTTTTGGTTTTTGGTTTGTTTTATTTATTTTTTTATTTTGTCCTCTTTTATTTTATTTTTTTTCCTCATTTCAATGACTTCATTTTAGCTCCCGTCTGAGTAGGTCCTTCTTTAGGTGTCATGGTGTTTATGAAATTTTTAAATAAGTTAATATTTTAAATGAGATAATATTGTAGAGTTTTCAATTAGTATTTTAATAAATGTTCTTGTGAAAAATTACTGAGATTCAACTCGTTGTATTTCAGCCCTGAAGATGCAACAATGTAGTTGTGAAACGTCGGCATTAGCAATAAACCTGTAATTGTATCGAGTGCCTTTCCCTGGATGCCAACAAGTATTATATATATGTGCATGTGTATACAGTATATGTATACATACACAGATTTTTATATATATAATATAAAAATATATATATGTATATATATACTGTAATAGCAATAAAATCAGAGTGGATCTTGTCTGTCCCCCCCTAGGAGACAGTAGGGGCGACATGACACAGCCACCCACCCCCTGCAAACCAGTTTGTCCGCCCTGGGTGAGGGCGGGGTAGGTAGGGGATCGGGAGGGTACGGGAGACATCTGCCACCCTCCTGCAAACTTGTTTGTCCAACCAGGGTGGGGGCAGGGTAGGTAGGGGATCGGTAGGGTACGGGAGACATCTGCCACCCTCCTGCAAACTTGTTTGTCCAACCAGGGTGGGGGCAGGGTAGGTAGGGGATCGGGAGGGTAGGGGACACAGCAGCACAGAGTTTCAGCGTGTGTAGCGCATTCCAGCATATATTTACATAATATATAAAATATATATATATGTATGTACATATATAATACATAATATACTTGGGAATAACTTGCAACCAAGGGGAATTATAAATGGCAAGTGCATCTACCATGGCTAAGATTCGAACCTGGACCTTTGGTTTACTTACAGCGGTAAAATAAACCCTTTATATCTATAAATACTAAAGAAGAAGGAAAGAAAACAACTAATATCCATTACTGATGAATAGTATGCATTTATACTTCGTTTTTATGTAAGATCTATACTTCAAATATCAGCTCATTGTATAAATATGAAATCGTTACTGAGTATATCACAGTCACCTTTAAGCAAAGCATATACACCACGCAACCTTACGATACTGTATTATGATTCGTATATACTTCACTGTTATTTTGATACCAGGAGGAAATCAAAAAGATAAATATTGTACAACGCTGAGTGTCACTCAAGTATAGAATTTTGTGGGTATGCACATACACACAAAGTCATATATATATTATATATATATATATATATATATATATATATATATATATATATATATATATATATATATATATATATATATATATATATATATATATATATATATATATATGTATGTGTGTGTGTAATATATATATATTTATATATTGATAAATATATATATATATATATATATATATATATATTGTATAGAAATTTAGAAGTAATTGTCGACATACATATCTATCATAATATTAGAAATAAATTTCTATCACAATATTAGAAATAAATTTCTTTATACAATATATATATATATATATATATATATATATATATATATATATATATATATACGTATATATGTGTGTGCGTGTGTTTTATATCATTTTATTGTCTATCATAACATCGAAAACGTTAATAATGATTAATTCCACAAAACCATCTACCATGTATTAAGCCTCGACATAGTGAGATTTAGAACTTCTGTAAAATAAGAGAAAAAATTCATCATTCATTTAAACATCACGTGACATCAATCAGCTTTCCCAACAACGTTAACCATAAATTGAGTGGCAAACGTGTTTTCGTGCAAGAATTTTCGTAAACAGACTGCAGGAGATGCTCTAATATATAATATATAATATAATATATAATATATATATATATATATATATATATATATATATATATATATATATATATATATATATATATATAAAGCACACTGTATAGCAGGGTCGGCCGCCCAAGTCAATATTCTCCATCTTATATATATATATATATATATATATATATATATATATATATATATATATATATATATATAAAGCACACTGTGTAGCAGGGTCGGCTGCCCAAGTCAACATTCTCCATCTATCTCTATTTCTTGCATCTTCTTCCCCCCAGGTCCCACCTCACCCATATCCCTCCTCACCACATCCATCCATCTGATCCGTTGAAGCCCCATACTCCTCAGCATCACTGGCATGTTCTTAGCTCTCTTGATTGCTTCCACCTCCTCTCTTCTTATTACCTGGCCGTAGTATCTCAGGCGAGCTTCCCCAGCCTTCTCCTTTACATTACATATACCACACAGTCTTCTTATACCTTGACTCTCCCTCCTTTCCAGCAGTCCATCTCACCATCCTCATGCGGACTGTCACTCGATGGGCTGGAGTTCGATTCCCCAGCCGGCTGATGAGTTAGAGGAATTTATTTCTGGTGATAGAAATTCATTTCTGGCTATAATGTAGTTCGGATTCCACAATAAGCTGTAGGTCTCGTTGCTAGGTAACCAATTGATTCTTAGCCACGTAAAATAAATCTAATCCCTAGGGCCATCCCTAGGAGAGCTGTTAATCAGCTCAGTGGTCTGCTTAAACTAAGGTATACTTGACTTGTAACTGTAAATAAATTGTTTTGGTTCAGTATTTTATATTCTCTTAACCTGTGTTTCGAGTTAATATTATTTGGTGTACACAAATTAGTGTACACGAAAAAAATAAGTAAATTAACTAATTACCATAACTGGCAAGCAACAAATTGGTGACGTTTTTTTTACATTTCTTTCGTCTGGGAACGTAGTCAGTGCTGGCAACTCGGACTACCGTTGCTTACGTCACAATCATCGAACAGGCCTTGTCTCTAGGTGGTCTTGGTGTAAGAGTCCTTACAGACTCCTCCCTTCCTCCCGTTCAGGTAGACAGCACTTTGCTGAACGAATCTGAAGCTTTAACTATTCTAGTTGTAACATTTGACTCACATCTTACTTTTGAGAAACATCTAATGAAATTTTCTACATATACCACACGAACGTTAGGTGTTGTTCGTTAGGCCTCATATTCATAACAGTGATAAAATCAGTGTAACATGTTTTAGGTCATTTGTGCTTCCTTTACTAGAATACTGTTCTCCAGCGTAGATGTCTGCTTCTGCCAGAGATTTATCTCTTTTAGATAAGTGTGGTTCGTGGTAGTAGGTTTCTGTTTCCTAATACTAGCAGTTAGGACTTGGACCATCGCTGGTTGGTCTCATATTTGTCACTTTTTCATAAGTTATATTTTAATACTGATCTTTCACATTCACAATTGATCCATGGTTCCCTTTTCCTGCCGAGAGCAACCAGATTCGCTGAATACCAGCACCAATATGCAGTAAATGTGCCTCGCTGTCGAACTTCTCAGTTCCAGAGGTCCTTTATTCCTCACACCATTGGACTGTGGAACAGTCTCCCTGAGAATGTCGTGCGATTGGAACTATAAAAGTTAAGCGAAGATGCAATGCATTACTACCCTAATGCTATTCTCCTTGCATTTTAATACATTTTATCTATTTATTAATTTCTTTTTATTTTTCCTTTTCAGTAAATGAAATTCTTCTTTCCACACTTCCCTTTACCTTCTCTTACTTCCTAATGAGCACCAAATTCTTTGGAAGCTTGAATTTCAATGTCAATGGATTCTGGGCTTGTTCCATATGAATAGGGTTCATCTTCCGAATAATAATAATATAATAATAATAATATATAATATATATATCAATATAATAATATATTTATATATATATATATATATATATATATATATATATATATATATATATATATATATATATATATATATATATATATATATTGATATATTATTGCCAGCATGCACATACGCAGACATCCTGTACCTGTGTGACCATTCCTGTAGGTTTCTCTGACCCAGACATGGAAAGTATAAATCGGAATGTGAGGCGTCATTCGGGAACTCGTGGCCCACGACGCACGGATTGTTTACCGGCCAAATATGAAACGTTTCTCACTTAAAAATACATGCATGGAGTTTAGCGCGATTATATCGACGTAATCTGAAGTGGTTTTCGCAACGGAATTTTTAAGGGTAAGCAAAGAGTAAGTGGGAGAACTATATACGGAGTCAAATAGAGAATAAAAAGTCACTTTTTCTTATATGACAGGTAAATTTAAGTGGCACTTTTACCCATCTTCTGTTTGTATAGCACGTTGTTCAACGCCCATTATCTAAGTCAACAGAAAATACGTCGTTCCTTCACCGTCGATTCATTCTACCCTTTCAGGAATGCAACCATTCAGCGCTGACATAACTTTTGAGAGAGAGAGAGAGAGAGAGAGAGAGTGAGTGCATACGTACGTATTCTCCATACATGGTTATTAAAACTACCTGAAATAAAAACTGGGAAAATACATCTTTTAAAAGCATTTTCTTCAGACTTGAAGCTAATTTACGAAAAATATTTGTAGTATACTCTATGAGAGAGAGAGAGAGAGAGAGAGAGAGAGAGAGAGAGAGAGAGAGAGAGAGAGAGAGAGAGAGAGAGAGAATGTTCCTCATACATGGTTTCCATCTAAAATTATCTGAACACTTAAAATTTTGAGTGAAAATACAGCTGTTGGACCTGCATTACTTCATTCTTTTGAAAGGTTCTATTGTTTGCCCTTAAACAGTTCTGTACTCCATTCTCAGTGCAATTTATCAATGGACTTAATGAAAAACTGAATTCTGTGCAATTTATCAATGGACTTAATGAAAAACTGAATTCTGTGCAATTTATCAATGGACTTAAAAAAGAACTGAATTCTATCCGTAAACAGGAAGTGCAACGTACTTATATTATCCATACATGGTTATATAAAATTATCTAAATATAAATATATATAAATACATATTTTATAAAGCATTTTCTATAGACTTGTTGCTAAAGAATCACAAAAATATGCACGTGATTTGTTTATCAGCAGAAGCCACAAGAAAAGTTTGATAAGAGACGACAGAGTGCCAAGTACTCTCGTGCAATGAACACATCTTTGAGAGAGGACATGTTAATCCTCAAGTACCTGGCACTTTGTTATTTCTTTTCGAGCTATTTCTGTGTCTTCTGAATATATTTATTTTATATATATATATATATAATCATGAAGCTACAAATGCTGCTTAATATTGAAACCTACCTCATTATCTCCGTTGGAGAATTGTTTTGAAAGGAATTTATATTGTTTGCCCCACGATTCCAGTTCATTTATCCATTCTTCGGCGACAATTTATCAATGGACTTAATGAAAAACTGAATTCTGTGCAATTTATCAATGGATATAAAATGATAAAAATTTGATATATATATGCAATTTATCAATGGATATATATATATATATATATATATATGAATTTTTTATCACATCCGTATTTATATAAAATCATTAGGGCTACAATGCCGTTTAATATCCAATTAGCTACTTGAAACAAGTTGCAGGGAATTATAAGTGATGAATGGACTGGTACCGAAGTGTCTAAACTACGAAGTACTGTCCAACGACTGTCGATGGTCCATTTATCACTTATAATTCCCTTTAAACACTGGCTAAGCAGCGTGAATTATATTATAATATATATATAATGATATATATATATATATACACTGTATGTATATATACATACAGCCTATATATGTAATCATTAATATTAACACTATAATCATTAATATTAACACTCTCTCTCTAAATTTACTTGATAAGTAGATCTTTTCAGATGACAATGAAAGACTGCATAGTGACTAAAGAAACATCAAAAATACGACTGCCCATGAGGGCCACAATAGAAAATAATACGAATGCTAGAACTATGAACACGGAAAAATGCCCACGAGAAAATAATTAATCCTAGAACTAAGTACCTGGAACAATTTGTTAGAAAATTTCGAATTTTAGAACTATTTCGGAAAAATCCACACTAGAAAATAATACGAATATAGAACTATATAAAAATCCACACTAGAAAATAATATATGATAGAACTATGAATATGGAAAATCCATATGAAAATAATATCACATGCTAGTGTATTTACACGGAAAAATCCACACTAGAAAATAATACGAATGCTAGAAGTATGATACACGGAAAAATCCACACTAAAAAATAATACGAGGGAATTAGAACTATGAACACTGGAAAAATCCACACTAGAAAATAAAGAATGTACACCTATGAACACTCCACAACAGTAAAATAATAAAAACTATAACTATGTCGATGGTCCATTTATCAGAAAATAATTCGAACCCTACAACTACGAACACGGAAAAATCCACAATATAAAATTTGCTAGAACTTAATGAAAATACAACAGAAAATAACACGAATGTATATAGAACTACAACCTAAAAATATATGTAATCATTAATATTAACACTATAATCATTAATATTAATAATCTCTCAATTTAACTTGATAAGAAAAATTTTCAGCTGAAAATAATGAAGGACTAGAACTAGTGACTAAAAAAACATAGAAAAAATACGACTGAACCCACGGAAAGGGCCACAATAAAAATAATACGAATGCTAGAACTATGAACACGGAAAAATCCACATACGAATGCTATAACTATGAACACGGGAAAATCCACAATAGAAAATAATACGAATGCTATAACTACGAACACGGAAAAATCCACAATAGAAAATAATACGAATGCTAGAACTATGAACACGGAAAAATCCACAATAGAAAATAATACGAATGCTACACCTATGAACACGGAAAAATCCACAATAGAAAATAATACGAATGCTAGAACTATGAACACGGAAAAATCCACAATAGAAAATAATAAAAATGCTATAACTATGAACAGGGAAAAATCCACAACAGAAAATAATACGAACGCTAGAACTACGAACACGGAAAAATCCACAATAGAAAAAACGCTAGAACTACGAACACGGGAAAATCCACAACAGAAAATAATACGAACGCTAGAACTACGAACACGGAAAAACCCACAACAGAAAATAATACGAGCGCTAGAACTACGAACACGGGAAAATCCACAACAGAAAATAATACGAGCGCTAGAACTACGAAAACGGGAAAACCCACAACAGAAAATAATACGAGCGCTAGAACTACGAAAACGGAAAAACCCACAATAGGAAATAATACGAACGCTGGAACTACGAACACGGAAAAATCCACAACAGAAAATGCTAGAACTATGAACACGGAAAAATCCACAATAGAAAATAATACAAACGCTATAACTATGAACACGGAAAAATCCACAATAGAAAATAATAAAAATGCCATAACTATGAACACGGGAAAATAACTGTCAAAGCTGTCGTCGCGGAGGACGGCCATGTGATGACCTCTTTTGTCTTTCATATTCACAGTAGTACTGTGAAGTCGACTACGATGGGACCATTTATATCAGTTAATTCAGGAGGCTCTCCTATCGGCCATCACTGTATCCGCTAGAACGGATCATTTTTCTTTCTCAGAGTTTGATTTCGTGTTCAATCATATTTTCAAACCGTTAAAAAGGTTATTTCATGTTCAATCACATTTTCAAATTTGTCAAAAAGGTTGATTTCATGTTCAATCATTATCAGTGACAATGTGACAGCTCCTGTATTTAGTAACGTAGGTTCCAGGGCACTGTCTTGGGTAGACTATTCCTTTTACAAATTTTCGGTTGTAAGATTTCATATCTAATATCTGAAAACGATTCAATCAAGTTTGCAACCCTTACACATCTAACTGTGTTATGACTTGAAGTCATGCACCTCTAAGTGAAAGGTTCCATTTAGAAACAAGAGCATTGTTATACCTGACTATTAAACATGACTGATAACCTAGTAAAATTTAAGAGTATTTTCACAAGCTTAGTAAAGTATAAAAATGTCTACCAGCGATCGAAGCATATGAAAAATATAGTTTAATTTTCTTAAAAAAATATCTGGTACCCTCTATACTTGAGCAACAGGTAACCACTTCACATCAAAAAGATATGAGAAGTCAATTGACAGGTAAAAATAAAATAATGACGGATAGTAAAGCTGTGCAGTAACGTTCCCGAAAATTGGAATCAACTTTACGTCATGTTGGAAGATGAAACTTCTGGTTGCATGAAACTTCTCACAGAACATCCAATAAGTTTGACCCGAGAGCTTTGTCTCGGTTGTGGGTTCTCAATATTGCAATGAACTGAAGACATAAAACAGTATTGAGAGCATTATTTAGTTATGTTGTTTCACTAGTAGTGTCCAGCATACGTAACTAAGCATTTGCATTTTTTAATCATCAACTCAAAATGGTTTGCTTGGATGTATTGTGAATAAGTTTCATCAAACGAGGCACATAACCTGTTTCTGTACTCGACCGGTATTAAGCATACCATGATTCAGGACTTTTGTTCAACAAACGGTGTCCAAGGCTATTTGTCACGTTTTACGTACGACCTTATGTAAGTCGCTTCCAGCATATTAAAAAGGGCTTATAAAATGTGACCCGACGATTTTAATAAATATATAAGACAGGTTTTCCATAAATTTGGAACTACAACCATTTTTATTGGAGAAGCTTTTTCTAGCGCCACAAAGCCAAAACAACTGAAGAGCAGCATTTCACTTGCTCACCACCACAGTCTAGCTGGATTTCAATATCCACCAAGTAGCAACGGGAAAAATAAATACATCAGCTTTTTCCTCTGTAACTTCACCAAACCCGTCTGATATCTGAATAGAGTACAATTCAGTCACTAGAAATGCATCAGGTCTACGACTTGCGGTCGATGGAACGGATCAAAGTTCAACGCTTGCAAGCCTTTAAACAGAAGGTCTAAGGCGAGATTCTGATTAAACTCTAACTACAAACTTCATCGCAGTCCTCACTACCTGCCCGTCTCCCTTCTTCCGAAAAACCCTCGGGCAAGAGTCGCTCCCATATTATGAAGATAACGCCGAGACACTGAACAGCCTACCGCCTACTTGTTAGCAAACCGGTTTCTTGTGATCTGCTAATTAAGGACAGATTCCTTGGTGGGTGAGATAATACAAGCACTGCCAAACCGACCATAACTGGTAAAATCCTATTAGAACCAGAAAGCTGGAATGCTCGGAAAAACCCCGGTAGGCCTGAACAAGAAACAAAAAATAGCACAAATAGGCCTAAGCAGTCGCTGGATTATCTAGAGACGGGATTCGGTTACGGGATTTTACTGGAAATCACCAGTCTTGAAATTCCCCACGAAAACGATAAGCTAAAAGCGGGATGTTTTCAGTTGATCATTTACACAGCGACAAAACAAAAATACAGTAATAAAAATAGGTAGGAAATATAGTTAAATTTTTTATTTTACCATAACGGTACGATTTCATAAAGGAAAGAGAACTTCCTGAAAATTTTCAGATCACCCAAATACTTATACAGCATATGTTTTCCAAAGTACTGCACACTTTTCAAACAAAATCATTAGGGCCTTGCATTTCTAAAAGGATGAATTATATCATGACCTGCATACACACACTCATACATACATACGTATACATATATATGTGTGCATTTATGTGTATGTATATATATTATAAATATATATATATATATATATATATATATATATATATATATATATATATATATATATATATATATATATATATATATATATATAATATATATTTTTTTAAATCAAATCTACTTTACTGAAAACTGAAGATAAAGTTATTTATACTCATTTTCTCAGTGGATTAATGTGATTATAAAGTGACACTTAAAACTCAATATTCTACTGCTGAATCCTTCTCATCCTCGTAAATCGTCCCAAATTTACACACTTCTCAACCATTTACACAATCCCACATCCCATTCATCTAACCGAATCACTTCATAAAATTCTGATCCCTCTTCTCAGCTACGCCAACCATACTCTTTTTAGATATTTATTAATCTATTTTTGCATCTGCGCTTCCTTAATCTTTCCAATTCCACTCATTCTATTTACACTCTGGAAAACAGTTAATCTCAATTTTCTATGCTTCTTCCTTTCCATACCCTCAATATCCACTTATCACTTACAAAAACTTATGATTCAGTCAAGGCTGTGAACATGGAACGACCAAAAGAAAGATGCAGCCTATGTCTTACAGCTTCGAAGAAAATATCTACGCACTGGTACCTCATTTCTTCAAGAGCACTACCGGGTCTGCTGTGCTTCAGCACGCTAATGGATTGAGACATTCGTGCATTACATCACCAAACGGGAAGCCTTAAAAGGATGTGGAACCCTTGGAAATGGAAATGCCTCCTCGCTGAGGAATTATGCCCTTGGTTTATCCTAAATAGCAATCACATTCTCGCTTCAGTAAGACATCGGAATTCATCGACTGAGTAAGGGTTATTTGACGTCACAACTGAGGAGTCATTCGCCCAAACAAGGGATTTTTTCACTGTTCGAAGGTTAGTACTTTATGAGATAATATTACTGAACATTAATATGGAACAGTTTTTTGAAACATACAGCAGGACTGCTGCCACATCGTAATTACTTAAATAAATTGATTAGAAGCGAGAACTTTGATAATTATATATGCTCAAGAACAGCAGCTTTTAGATTTATGACAGCCATAACTTACTAAAACTAGTTCCATTTGCAGCTACAATGGAGTGAAATAAAGGAATATCTCCAACATCACCTAACAGGGTAGACATGGAAGATCTAAAATCTTCAGTGACGATTCAAACATTAGCAAGTTGGATGGAAAAAATATTTGGGAGAGTCAAATGTACCTGAAGACTGTAGGCCATATCCACAGAAAAGCTCTGAGTTAATCAAAAGATTTTCATTACAAAAAGCCAGAAGAAAATTGGGGTATTGTATTTCGGGATTTCATTATGCGTTGAAGTCGTTCCTCATTGGACGGGTTGGTATCATTCTTGGCTAGCATTCTGCTGGGCTCGCGTTCGAATCTCCGACCGGCCAATGAAGAATTGGAGAAATTTATTTCTGGTGATAGAAATTCATTTCTCGTTATAATGTGGTTCGGATTCCACAATAAGCTGTAGGTGCCGTTGCTAGGTAACCAAATGGTTCTTAGCCACGTAAAATAAATCTAATCCTTCGGGCCAGCCCTGGGAGAGCTGTTACTCAGCTCAGTGGTCTGGTTAAACTAAGGTTTACTTACTTATGCGTTGACGTGATGCAGAACATAAGAAATGCATGATAGCTTGGAGAGTAAGTTGAATATCTGCGAGCGAAGAATAGGATAGACGGTGAGTTCTTCACGGGGTGGGTGAAAGATGTAGAACTAGAGAAGGGCTAACAGTAGTACAGTATTATCAAAGAGACACTGAGAACCGTGGAACAAAACTTTAAAAATGCACCGGTCTGAAGTAGGGGCAAGTTTGAGTAGGTCAAGATAAAAAGCAAATTGTGAATGTGTATGGACAAGCACTGGAAAGGAATCTGAATGAAAGAGTTTTTGAGTGTGATTATATGCTTTGATGAGGTGTGGATAGCATGTAAGGTGGTTGTGCTTGGTAATTTAAGTGCACAGAAATGTGACCGATACATAAGTAGTTTTGTGGGAACTCATGGAGTTAATCAACTACCTGGAACCTGACCCAACTGTGCCCACGCTCAAGATAAACACACACACATATACATACATACATATATATATATATATATATATATATATATATATATATATATATATATATATATATATATATATATATATATATATGTGTGTGTGTGTGTGTGTGTATGCAGGTGGCCTTATGATGAGATCGGTAGTGTTCTCCTTCCCAAGTAAAAGTTCTTAGTTTCAATTTCTGGACGAGGACGGGAGGCTGGGGGCAGTAAATTCAAAATCCTTTGAGTCTCTCATGAGCTTAGCAGTGAATTATGTACCTGGTAGTTAATCAATGTGGAAGTCGCAACGAGGGTTAACATGGGCATTAGGCTAACAGCCTCATGCGAAAAGATTTTTCGAGTTTGGTTATATATATATATATATATATATATATATATATATATATATATATATATATATATATATATATATATATATATATACAGGCAGTCCCTAGTTATCGCAGCATCGTTTATCGGTGATCTGGTTTTACGGGGTTTGTCTAGCAACTACGATAACTGGATTTTCGACACCGATTCCTGGTTATCGTTGCTGATAACTAGTTATCATTGCTGATAATTGGTTATCATTGCTGATCACTGGTTATCGGCGCTGATCACTGGTTATCAGCGCTGATCACCAGTTATCGGCGACGCTGATCACTGGTTATCGGCGCCGATAACCAGGAATCAGTGCGATTTTCAGTTATTGCCACGCTGTTGGGAACGGAACCCCACCAATAACTGGGGTCTGCCTGTATATGTGTGTGTGTGCTTGTGGAAAAATACCCTGAAGGCATTATATATTATAAGTTCACTCCCCTCCATGACCATGATGCAGTTGCAGTTATCATATATAACACCCTTCGTATCCAGACCAAAAAGCAGAGGTCTGAATCCTGGCCGGGGTAGAGAACTTGTATATAATTTCTTTCTGGTGTAAGTTATTTTGAAGGTACAATGAGTTTGATATTCAGGGTTATTAGTACACTGTTATCTGACAGTAAAAAAAGTTGTGATTTTTGACAAAACTGAATGTGTATATATATTAATATATATACATATATAATATGTACATATATATATATATATATATATATATATATATATATATATATATATATATATATATATATATATATATATATATATATATATAGATAGAGAGAGAGAGAGAGAGAGAGAGAGAGAGAGAAAGAGAGAGAGTATTCACCAAACATGTGAATACCCGCAAATTTCAGAAAAAATAACAAAAAACGTCGTTCATGAATTCATTAAGAACTGGCTCTCTTAGATGGGAGGTCAACTAAGGCTTCCAAAATGGGGGGACAGTTGATAAAAACTACGGCCACTTGGCCCTAGAAAAAAATAGTGTAACCCTCGACTTTTTTAATCTTACCTTGAATTACCTTGACATTTACTATAAACCGTAGCATTCTGGATCGCTGGTCCTACAGTAAGAGAGATGAAATTAAGACAATTATTTGATCTTACCGACTTAGTCTTATTTCCTCCAAGTTACCCAGAAGACCTATTTCATAAACGGCGGCTGAAAGACAAACCTTGTTAAGTATCAAAACCAGGCCATTATTAGTGTAAACTTATGGATTGGTCGAAAGCATTTTTGTGTGTGTTTGTATATATGTGTACGAATGTGTGTGAGAGAGAGAGAGAGAGAGAGAGAGAGAGAGAGAGAGAGAGAGAGAGAGAGAGAGAGAGAAGCGAATAAGGGCTCATTGTCAGCACCAGTAACCTGGAAAAAAAGATGAAACACAAGTAAAACTAAATGGAAGGACTAAGTTGCATTGTGAGCGAATCTGCCAAATAAACTTTGAACAAAAAGTTCTTATCAGTAACATTTCCCGCCAAGGCAAAATGTCTATACCAAATGACTATAGCCAACACAACAGAAGGTGAAAAACTAAACACTTTAAAAACTGCACGGACCAGTAACGTGGTATTTGGCCATGTGCATTGCAAGAATAAGACTGACAATCACATTCTTTCTTGTTCCCCAATCTATGAACCTGGCTGCTTTCTTCCAGACCTATGGCATCCGCAGCAAATGCACAAACAAATTAGGTCTACAAGAGCCATTTTTCAGATGCTAAAACCAAATGAACCTTAAGAAAAATGCATTTATTTAGTTTTCTAGCATTTTAATGAGAGAGAGAGAGAGAGAGAGAGAGAGAGAGAGAGAGAGAGAGAGAGAGAGAGAGAGAGAGAGAGAGAGAGAGAATATTATGATGTCACGGCTAACAACTCTTCAAGGGGAGGACGGAAGGAGATTTGGACAGCAGCCAGTGGACTTTCTTGATCAGGGCGGTAAACTTATCGTTTGACACCCTGATCAAGCAAGCTCGTCCTAAAACATACCTTCCTGTTCTCTAGACACGGGTGGACGTTTATTTGGAAACTTATCTAACATCTATTACTGATGAATTAGCCGCCAGTCACCCACGCCCCTTTTCGACCTGAATGACAGGATTCTATACGAAAAATACAAGATATCATTGTTAAAACAAAGGTTATTAAAAACCACATACATATTGGATGATTATATGAAATACGGATTTAATACGTTACAAATATCATATTAAATACTACATCATCAAGGGATGTTCACTTCAGTACTTCGGCAAGAACATCAATATTCCGTCACGACCCGTTCACCGGCCCCCCCCCTTTTTTGTCCATAATTCTACGAATGATACTTAATAAAGATTTCATGTTAAAATGATTAATAGACGCCTACGTCAACACAAATGAAAACTACAATGAAAGTGATACTAATGAGAACATGTTTCAGTCTTAACAGCTCATAACCAGCTCATATTCAGTATTAAACGATCAATGACGCCAGGCAAGAGTTCAACGGTCACTTAAATGAGTTTGTAAAACTTGCAATTCTGACTTATATTTCAAAATGCCTTGAGAAACTAGTTTGAATACCTTCGACAGTCAAAGGAATTCCCATCTAACGAGGAAAAATACATGTATGGAAAAATGAACCAGTTACCAAAAAGCTGTCACCAATGAAGTAGGAAGAGCCAAGCTGAAATCAAAACACATCCGTAATTCTCCAAAACAATCTCCATCGAAAGCAAACTTTTTCGTTATTGACCTTCAGATGTCTGGGTCGGCGAACTTGACGCTGTTATTATCGTAAAGGTCAACATCCCGGGAATTTCCGTCTTTAATTCGAGCCTCGTCCAACCTGTTGCACTCTCTCTCTCTCTCTCTCTCTCTCTCTCTCTCTCTCTCTCTCTCTCTCTCTCTCTCTCTCTCTCATCAGGCAACGATTTCTGTCATTCCACCTTCTTTCCTTTTCTTTCAGTATATACATTGTATATATGTATATTTCATAACATTACAGATCAAAATTAAAGTAACACACACACGCATATGCATATATATATATATATACATATATATATTGTTTTGTGGCATTTGCCTATATATATATATGTGTGTGTGTGTATATATATACATATGTATATATATACACACATACACATGCACACATTTATGTGTGTAAATACAAAATAACTTGTGGTTACGAATATATTGTGTAAACACAGATATATCTTTCTGGTAATGTCTCAACACCGTATCAAAGAATTTGATAAGTCTTCATCAATGGACTGCAGACGAAATTCGTCCTTTTGAAGAGATAAGCTAGATATTTTAACCAGCAGTGACTTTTATGACTTTTAAAGTTATATAAAAAGGACAAAGTTGTTAAGCCATACAAAGACCACTAGAGAGAGAGAGAGAGAGAGAGAGAGAGAGAGAGAGAGAGAGAGAGAGAGAGAGAGAGAGAGAGAGAGAGACCTAAATCAGAACGTCAGTTCCATTTCAGCATCAACGGCTTTAAGAGGACTGATTTTCTTTATAGCTTCTACTCCACTTCTATTTAGTCCCCGTTAACGCATTGTAACCTTGCATTCTGAAACCTGACTACGAGGAATATGTTGCTAAAAGGTGAATACTTGTACAATCCAGCATGTAAGTGCCTGCTCGGTGCCAAATGGTTAAACCTATTAACATCCACGCGGCAGTATGTTTAAGGCTAACACTCGACCACTGAGGAGGACGTCAGTAACAGATTCCTTTCTAAACAAACACCGCGAAAGACTGAAGTCAAATAGCAAGTTACGTGAAAGTACGTATCCCGAGGCACTAATACCTCAATCACAGTAAATTCCATGGTTGTAAGACGATGTCTGGAAAGGCTACTCTCAAATGATACAAAATGAAAATAAATTAAAAATATTTCAGCAGACATCTTATTTTCAACTCTGTGACAACTGATTGTGTGTGTGTGTGTGTGTGTGAGTATTTTCAATGATGCGATTGATGCTGTCATTATTCACAATTATATTTGCAAATAAGAATGGATATACCTGATTGAACACTCAATAAAATAAAACTCATCAAATTCTTCAACAAAATTTGGATATTTTACTTCTATCCCACCAACAATGTGTGTTTTGACAGTATCAAATACTATCAAACACAGCCAAGTTTTCACCTCATGCGAAAGCGCTTCATATCCCACCTACAGCTTACGGATGAGCAAATGTATATCAGCGAAATGCAAACGAAACACCAACCAGCTGCAATATCCGCACAAAAGATAACCTGTATCGCAAGCAATAAAAACGAAGAGGTAAAACCCAAGGCCACGGACGTCTGGATCTCCCCACACAAAAAAAAAAAAAGAAAAAAAGGAAGTGGCAAGAAGTTCCCTTCCCGGGCTTTCCTTCCCTGGGCAGCAAGCAGGCGTCTTCATGCCCAAGACTCTCCAAGTTCTGACCTTCAAATGACTGTCGGTGAACTTGACATACTGCTTTGGTACATGACCGTGGTAGTAGTCTGGAATTTCCGTTTTCGATTCCATACCGGTTCATCTCCTCAACTTTCACTAGAATGACCAAGACACTTTCACTGCTTCTTGTGAGTGTTCATGAAACGTGTGTGCAAAGTGATAAATTCTTGAAACTTTCATATACATTTTTTTAAACTTAATATTATACCTAACTAGTGTTCTGCAATAATTGCAAAATACTGTCAGAATTCATTTGCTAATTTAGTGAAGCCAGTCACTTCATACTGTGAAAAAAGTCTAAGCAGTAGTAACCTACAAAAGATAAAGGATTTTTGGTCATTTTAAAGGAAATTCTAAATGACACTCCTGCTTCAGATATACAAAACCCTTCATGGTCAATTCAGATTCCAAGACTGGAATCAATATTCGAACATTTTCCTTCTGGAACCATGAATATCTACACATGAAAAATGATAATTCTGCTTTCTTAATATCTAAACTTGCATAATGAGTGGAGAGAGAGAGAGAGAGAGAGAGAGAGAGAGAGAGAGAGAGAGAGAGAGAGAGAGAGAGAGAGAGCACAATGCCTTTCAAAAAAACTAGTTTTTTATCAGAACAAAGGTCATCACAACAGAGAGAGAGAGAGCATGTGCTTAAAATTTAAAGGCTCAATAAAATCAACATCAAGTGTCTTTCGGGTGGAGATTTCTAACGAAGTATACATTGATGCATACATACAAATGCTCTTAATTAAAAATTACGAACATTAATCATTTTGAAACCAGAAATACTTTAGACTGATACGGGGTGCTGGCCGCCACCTTTACCATCCGTTCAAAATATGAAGTCTCACTTTGACAGAATTATTACTATAATAATCTTCAGCATTTCCTTAGTGCCATTAATAAGATTGTAGCATGAAATCTGCCGTGGCTTCTAAAATTTTGATCCAATATAAAGGAATGCATAGGGAATTTATCTTCGTGTTGCTTGATGATATGAAGAATATACAGTTACTAGCTCCTTTTGCCTATCTTGCCTGTCACTGAGCAAAAGTGACCTCCCATAAAATGATATCGTAACGAAAAATCTTCGTTTTAACGTGCTTTTTTCCCATGTTTATATGGGGGTAAGCACGATGCCTTCTTTTGAAGGACTTTGACTTGGCGTTGGGGTAGGCCGTAGCCTCGATCGGCTGCCCGGCCTGACATCGCTTAGACCCCGGTAGCGAATGCGTACATGTATCGCACCAAATCCCCAGCTCCAACTTTCTCCCAGCAGCGAGGAGAACTGAGCGGTTAGGTCGACAATAACCTTTCTAAAAACTAGTGCAACACAGGCTATCTAATTTGAACATTTCCTCGAAGATTATGTTGCATTAAGGGAGTCGCCAATGCTAAACTTTCCTTCGTCATACACTACTAAAACTATGTAGAATTCAGCTTTCAAAACTGATGACATCAAAGTAAACATTCCTGAACCCCGTTTGGCGCCTTCTGTACAGACAGGTAAAACAGAGTCATGTTCTGAAAAAGTAATGTGGCACATGCAGTTCAGCAACTCTCTAGTCATGTACAATAATTGATTTCCGGTGACTACCAAGAAAGAATTACTAGAATATTCTAACTATTATTTATATTATTATTATAATTATAATTATTATTATTATAAATCAAGTGGCATCATACAAGCCCAAGGGTATCATCAAAGAAAGCTGCCCAGTACATATGATGAAAACTGAAAAGTAAAGAATAAACAATCAAAGAGAAATGAGAAAAAGTTCAAATAACATATATAATAAAAAATATGACATATATAATATACAAATAAGACAAAAACAAATAAGCTATGAATTGAGACTCATGTCAGCCTATTCTGCTAAAAGGCATTTACACCAACTTTGAATTTCTGGGGTTCTGAAGAAAGATGCTGCCAGAGATAAACCATTGATAAGATATTTAATAGAACTCAAGTATTCAAATGAATCAGATGAAGAACAAACGGGGCAACAATATCCAAAACATGAAGGAACTGAAAAATGAAAAAATTTCCTCAGTGTACACAGCTCTAAAAAAATCTTCAACAAATGAAGAAAGAAACCAGATATATTTCTCGAAAGTGAACCTACAATTAGTAATGGCACCTAGACAGTAGTTTTCAACAAGTTGCAAGGAGTTACAATGAGGCAGTTTTAAAGAAAAGATCTGGACGGGATGACTGAATGTCCTAGGCTTTCTAAAAATCATACCTTGAGACTTATTTGGATCTAACTTCATCCTCTGTAATTTGAACTGTGCCCTAATTTTAGTTAGGTCTCTGTTAAGAGATTCAGCAACAACAGGCTATACTCAGGAGTTCAGATCAATGCACTGGTAGTATCACCATCTGCATAAGCAATAGTATTCTTCACAAGATTAAACCACATACTTTTTATATATACATATATATATATATATATATATATATATATATATATATATATATATATATATATAATCAACACACAATCACGTGTGGAACAGAAATAAATTTCTGACTCACATCAGGATCGAACCCAGGTCTTTCAATTCAAAGGCAAGGGCGCTGCCCACTAGGCCATACAAGTCACAAAAGAAGTTGGAACCTGAGCGGCACTGCACACAAGGAATTACTTGGGAAAGCTAACCGCTTGCACACCAGCGTGTTTTCCCCAACTTCCCGACTCAGCAATGACCCAATTGACAGCATTTCATTCGAATTATCCATTCTGAGTGAATATGATAGAAATAATCAACACACAATCACGTGAGGAACAGAAATAAATGTATCCCAAATTCCAAGAGTAAATGCCTAGATAAAATCAGTACTACCACTTATACATCCAAGTAGAACCTGATACAGGCAAGTTCCACAAACTGGAAACGTAAAAGTACGCTCTTTTTCATGAGAAGCCCACAACAAAGAAATTAATAATGCTACTAGTTACTACAGTTAACTGGTAGATCTCTACTTTATTCTTACCCAGCGGTTGTTAAATTTCACAAAATGATAAAGTTCTTTACCTAGAAAATATCATAAAACTAAGTCTGAAGTCATTTATGTATTTAGCCAGTGCTACCAAGTCTCTTTTGCTTAATCGCATCATAAAATGTCAATATCACCTTTGTATATATACAAAACACTAACTCTTCAGCAATACTGTGTGAAGTTCCTCGTTGGAAGGATCGGTACAGTTCTCGGCTAGCACTCTGCTGGGCCCTCGTTCGAGTCTCTGGCCGGCCAATGAAGAATTAGAGGAATTTATTTCTGATGATAGAAATTCATTTCTGGCTATAATGTGGTTCGGATTCCACAATAACCTGTAGGTCCCGTTGCTAGGTAACCAATTGGTTCTTAGCCACGTAAAATAAGTCTAATCCTTCGGTATACTTAACTTTTCAGCAAGACTGTTTCCTAATTACGTAGGTTTGCATGATACTTTGATTTACTTTTCACAAATGTGTCTCAACTATAAATTTTCTGAACACAAAACTACTGGGGAATTTTCTTTCTACCGCTATTTCTGTTGTTCTTGCTCAAGGTCAAAATATTGTTCACTGTTCATTATATCTTGGTTTTGAACGCGTATCTGACATGGAAGCCAGAAATTTATTAAGCAAAAACCTCGAATACAATGTCCAGCTATTTATATTCTTTTAAATTTTTTTTTTTTTTTGTTCCATAATATTCTTGAAGGTGACAAATAAAAGGTTTGGGCCAGTTCATATAAAATTTCATTGCGAAATTCTTTTCTGTATCGCCATATCTCGTTTTGCATTGGCTGACTTTTAAATAATACAAAGCTACTCCCATAAGCGGTGTCTTACATTTTCCTTATGGCCAAGAATAAACCAATGATTATTTTTTATCTAATTAATGCCTCCGACCTCTCCTCATGATTCAGACCGCCTTGCTTCTTTACCTAAAACGCTACAAAAGTTCCCTCTCCTCTTCGGGAAGCATTTAATCACCTTCTTACTCGAGCAGTCTCCCAGCAGTCACCTAGCGATCCCATCACCCTTTCACAGTGCAGAGATCCGCAGTCTCCCAGCAGTCACCTAGCGATCCCATCACCCTTTTACAGCGCACAGATCCGCAGTCTCCCAGCAGTCACCTAGCGATCCCATCACCCTTTTACAGTGCAGAGATCCGCAGTCTCCCAGCAGTCATAGCCATCCCCTCAGATTTACCCAGCAGTCACCTAGCGATCCCATCACCCTTTCACAGTTTATAAGTCACCTAGCCATTCACCCTTTTACAGTGCAGAGAGTCTCCCAGCAGTCACCTAGCGATCCCATCACCCTTTTCAGATTTCAGCAGTTATCCCATCACCTTTTACAGTGCAGATGTTCAGTCTCCCAGCAGTCACCTAGCCATCCCTTCACCCTTTTTTTCAATCCACAGTTCCCAGCAGGGCTGTGCAGAGAGGAGCAGTCACGCAGCCATCCCATCATCCTTTTACAGTGCTATCATCCCAGCAGTCACATGATCCCATCACTTTTAAAAAGCGTCCCAGCAGTCACCTAGCCATCCCATCACCCTTTTACACTGCAGAGCAATCAAAATCTTAGTCCTTCTCTCAGGGGAAAAGTCTCCCATCTTCTTTCAGGTTAAATCATACTGCAGTGTTCTTCACAGTTCTTCCTTTTTTTTCAATTTTAGGGCTGTAGGACGCATGTCCATTCTATCATCCCCGACATGAACAAAAAGCGTTCGTCTCTTGAACAGCGGCAATCAAAATCTTAGTCCCTTAGAAGGGAAGAAACAGGCACGCACCCGTTCTTCACCTGCCTGGCATATCTCAAAAGGCCTGGAAGAGATGACTTTCGTCCTAACTGTCTTATCGAAGCTGCCATATAAAACTATTCCATGAAAGCAGTGAAACCAATTTATTTTTCTTTCAGTATGAAGGAAAAGTTTCAGGGGAGCAAAATAATTACTCATCGGCAACTATTTTTGACTAAAAGTTTCTTAGTCACCTTGTCTCTCACCGATATAATCTTTTCGTCAGGCTTCATGCATCTCAACCTGGGAGAAAAATCTTAATGTCAAGGCTTCAAAGACCGTTAAGTTGGGAAATCAGCCTACGCATATCAAGACGGGAATCCCCCCACTGCCGCACAAGGAATATGTAATGTATAACTCTGACTTGATAGCAACTACCAATTTTGATTTATATAAAAGCTAAAGTCTGTAATGGAATGCTGAGATATGGAATTGAACTCGTTTCCAGATCTCGTTAGTTTTCAGATTTGCGAATCTTAAGCTATATTTTTTGTTTTGTTTTCTCAAGGTTCTGTTAGTTTTAAACTCTACCGACACTACTAGTAAAATAAGAGAACAAAAACCTATTCAGTTACGGAGAAAAGAACTTCATCAGCAACCCTCATGTTACAGCCGATAATGAAATGCGAGGATGCAACTGCAAAGAGAATATTAACTACGGTATGCTTAGCTATCCAGTAAGCTATCAGCGCAGTTTTGTTACACAACACTGACCGGTTAGGAGTCTGATTGTGGATGAACTCCGCCTATATTACCCACGGAATAGATATGAAAGTAATAATTTTGCTGTGGTTAGCTTAAAACTTAGGCTGTTTATTAATATACTGACAACTGGCAGAAAACAATACTCCGTTACTACCCGCAAAAGTTATCAATTATAAAGAAATCCTTATCAGTCCAATGTTGTGAATATACAAAAGGTAGCAGATGGGAGAAATTACCACGTTGTATGTCTTAGCATCTGTGCTTACATAACATAGACCCTACCAGATATGATCCATGATTTAGAAACTACGGTAAAATGGGGCAATTCTCCTTCCATAGAGCAAATTTAAAGTTTCGTACTTGACCAGGTCGTCTCCTGTGCCTGTTGCAAGTTAAAAAAAGACTAAGCGTGTGAAGATGCGTTGAAGCAAATGATTTAAAAATACAGAATACCAAATGGAGCATACGCTCCTGAAGCTGTTACTCAGTGAAGCAACATAATTCTCGTGTTCCTGATAAAGTAAACATCTGCACATTCGTCCAATTCCTTGCATAATTACGTTCACGCAACTACAAGGGTGACTGGTTGCCTATAACTCGTATTCTCCTGACTTACGAAGACAAAATGCTTTGTAATTATTATACTCTAAATACAAAGGTTAATGGCAGAAGCTACCTTTATCAGCCATGGAAGAAAACACGAAAGCGGGCAGGAGGGACGAGTGCGGCGCCGACATAAAATCCCAGTGCTTGGTAATGGATGGAAAGTAAGTCACTGGCCGATGCTATGCGGAGATTGCCGAGGAGTTATGACGTGGGTAAAAATGATGATCAAGAGAACAGGTAATGGCACGGTTGCTGATCAAACAGAGCTGTCTTACGATTCAGTTCTACAGGAGAGCGATTCAGATGACGAAAAGCATCAAATACGAGAGCAGTACGTCAGAGACACAGAGGAACTATAAAGCTTAAATGAGGCAGATATGGCAATCTGAATTATGGGATCCCCTTCAGACAAGATTAAAGTATTCTAACAATGCAAATTGTTAATTACACTGGAAAGGTTTACTCACATTTTCTTCAAAAATAGTAAAAGATTTAGGTGGCAGAGGAGGGAGAGAAATAGGCAAAACGGTCTTGAAAAAAAAAAAAATAAATCTGACAGAAGGATTAAATCCTCATTATGCAAGCTCCACAGATCACAAATGATAGATGAAGAAAGAGCATCGCTAAAACGAGTAAAAGAGCATAGCGACAACGAGTACTAACAGAGGAGAGCTGAGAAGTACAGAAAGGAGAAATATGGAGGGTAGAATCATCAGTGAAGTCATGAATAGGAGAAGGGTTGATTACCATTACTCAGTTATTATTGTTATTATTATTATCATTCAGCAGATGAAACCTATTCATATGGAACATGCCCACCAAAGGGGCCATTGACTTGAAATTCAAGCTTCCAAAGAATTTGGTGTTCATTAGGAAGTAAGAGAAAGTAAAGGAAAATACAGAAACAAGAGATCTCACTTATTAAAAAAAGAAATAAATAAATTATTAAATACAGAAAAATGTGTTCAAACGCAAGAAGAATAATATTAAGGCAGTAATGCATTGCATCTTCGCTTGAACTTCTGAAGTTCCAATTGCACGACATCCTCTGGGAGGCTGTTCCATAGTTCAATGGTGTGAGGAATAAAGGACCCCTGGAACTGAGAAGTTCGACAGCGAGGCACATTTACTGCAAACTGGTGCTGCTGTTCAGCGAATCTGGACGCTCTCGGTAGATACAGGGGATCAGGGATCAATTTAAAATGCGGAATATCTCTGTTGAAATGCAACCTATGAAAAAGTGACAAACACAAGACCACCTGTCGATGGCCCAAGTCATAATTGCTACTATTTGGAAATAGAAACCTACCACCAGGAACAACTCTATCTAAAAGAGATAAATCTCTGGCAGAAGCAGACATCCACATCGGAGAACAGGATTCTAGTACAGGAGGTACAAGTTACTTAAAACATGTTGCATTGATTTTATCACTGTTATCAATATATGAGGCCTTACGAACAATACCTAACTTACGTGCGGCATTTTGCTGAAACTTTCATTAGATGTGTCTCAAAAGCTAGATGTGAGTCAAAAGCTACAACTAGAATGGTTATTAAAGCTTCAGACTCTTTCAGCAAAGTTCCATCCACCTGAAGGGGAGTTCAGCCTCATACACCATTCCCTGATCCAGTCCATGTCCCGACTGAGGCTGAGGGCAGCTTCATTTCTCATAAGTGGAGACTTTACTACACCCACAAGTGTTGCATCATCGGCATACTGAACAATATTGTTTTCTAGGCCAACAACCATATCACTTGTATATACTAAAAGTACCAGTGGACCAAGAACACTGCCCTGTGGAACTCCAGACACAATAGGTCCTGGTTCACTAAAGATCCCGTCCACAGCAACTCGCTGCTGCCTGCTACCTGTACGGAAATCTTGAAGTAATCCTAAAACATATCCACCCACTCCAAGATTCCGAAGTTTATAAATAAGTGCCTTGTGATTTAATAAACCGAAAGCAGCACTAAAATATTTAAATTACTCTGCACTCAAAACCCTTATCAAAGTTCTCTTCTTATGGCATGTGAAGTCTAAAATAGCATCACAGGTACCTAATTGCTTCCTGTATGCATATTGACTATCAGCTAACAATCCTTTAGATTCCACATACTTATATAGTGGCTTAAAAATAAGTTTTTCAGCAACTTTGGAGAGTACAGGGAGAACAGAGATCGGCCTGCAGTTACTGCAGTCTGCAGATATGCCACTCTTTGGAACAGTCACTGTATTACTAAGCTTTCGCTCAACCACAAGCTATTACGTCGACATAAAAATCTATAGAATCTAATAATCTTGGGAGACAACACACTAGAAACTTTTTTAAAAACAAAAGGAAGAAACCGTCAGGATCTTCTCCACCCCAGCTATCAAGATTATCCAGAATTTCCTTAACATCCCTGGCGCAAAATGCGTATTTTGTAAGAATAGGTTCAGGGTGACAAGTATCAGGGAGAAGGACATCTTCAGTTGATTCCTTGGCTTCAAAAGCCCCATGAAGAAGTTCAGCCTTTTCCTTAGGGCCAGTAACCAATCTACCATCATCTGTTAGTAGTGGTGGAATGGAAGATGAGCATGACCCGAAGATAGATGATGCCAATTTGGTACACCACAGATGAGGCTGAGTAATTCCTTCAAGTTTCTTCTTCAAGGAATTATTGTAATTTCTCTCAGCTGTATGGTAAGTTCTATTCACAGCACGGCAGGACTCAACAAAAATGGAGTAATTTTCATTTGAACGATTTTGCCTCCATGCACTGAATTTGGCCTATTTGTCATGGTAGGCTTGTCTACATGTATCATCAAACCATGGCTGATCATCTGTCCTAAACTTGATGACCTTTCTAGGGACATATCTTATTAAAATAGCCATCACCATTTTATTTAACTTTTTCTTGGGATCAGGATCTAATATAGCATCTGAAATATTAAGTGCCTGACAAGCTTCAATATCTGGCTCTGGATTTCAGCGAGACCGTTTTTCCAATGATGGGATTAGGAATATACTGATTGACAGACATGTCCATCTCAATGGCGCAATGATCAGAAGAGCTTAATATATTCACAAACCTTGTGCATCACAATAGCTGGAACATCTGTGAATATGAGGTCAAAACAGAAGATTTCTGACCTTCCAGATCTAATCATAACATGTAGAAGGTGAACAGGAACATTTTATTCGAAGGGACTTAATGTAATGACTGCTAACTCCTCAACAATAGCATTTTGTTATTTTTCATCACTTTTCAAACAAAATTAGAAAAAAAAAATCTGGAACAGTCTTGGAAACTGCAAGATTCTATTTTTCCTTTCATTATTCTTTTGTTCAAGTATTATAGGGGCATGAATTTGCCTGTCCTCTTTCTAACCTTTCTGCATATTCAAAACAGTTCTCTTGTACCTGCATTAGTAAGGATGCTGACAAACCTGCTTTCCATAACTATCTCAAAGTGTGCCCATATCAGACAATCAGACAGCCATGAATTATGATAAATATAAATAATTGAAAGAGACATAATCAACTTTTTGCAAAAAACAATTTGGTAATCCAAACACCCGCGGTCCTGCAAACTACAAAAGTCAAAGAAGACAACTGGAAAGTTTCACGGTACACCTGCCCTCTGCCATTTCTCCAGCTGATTCAGTAAGCGCATCAGTACGTACACAGTAGAGTCAAATTACTCATAACGAAGTTTTCTGACTTCCTTTTACTCAATAAGCCAGTACTAAAAGTTTGAATAATCAATGAACATGTTTCTTTGCTGGATATGCTAATGCTGAAGTCTCCCCTGAGAAGGTGGCTAGCATTTCTATCGTAATCCAGAAGAAGGGGCACTTAAAAATATCCAAAGTCATTATAAAAGGTTTTAATTCCTGAATACAAAAAACTAACTAACCAAACTTCACATAGATCAAAATAAAATCCATAAGCACAATATCATTACTAAATATTGCCTAACGTCTCGTCGTGATTTGAGCACAATCCCAAACGTCTAAGCTTATCGTGAAATAATCTCACTGGAGGAAAATGACAGACTTGCCCAACTTGAGACTCATCCAGGCAAGTTAAATACAGGAACTTTTATTTCCGTTTCTTCTTTTTAGCGATTTGCCTATAAAATACCAGTAAATTATTCTACAGTATTTTGGTAAAGTTTTCGGTTACCGCTCTCTTGGAATTTTGAACTACTCGAGATATTTATTGAGTCTTTCTTTCGTATTTTGGTAAATCTTCGAAAGATGCAATAACTGGGGCACGCCAAAAATATTTTTCATCAAACAGCGTCGCAAACTCAGTTCAGGAAACGCAAAAGGGCACAAGATTATGACACGACACATTGAATCTATAAACTATCCAAACGGTAGAAATACAAAATACTGTCGACTCCTTCCATTCAATAAGAACGCAGTTCATCTGATGATAAGGCTATTCTGGAAATGTGGTCGGTTACCTCACATCTGCAGTATCTTTTCTTAGTTGACCTTCCACGAAAGCGATTGCTCTGATGCTCCTCCTGGTGGCCTTTTCGAAATTCTTTATGACTACTCGTTATATTTCTCTTACGTAAACTCGAATAAACAAGTCTTGGCTCAACCTATCCTAAGATAGGCAAGGACAAAATAAGGGAAAATAAATGCAACATGGAAATTCCAGCACAAACAAAACAAAAGGGAGAATCTAAAAGGAGGGTAGTATTGGATTCATGACCACCATGATGTGATGTTTGACAGTAAGAGACAATGCCTAAGACTGACAAAAAGACCTAAGGAAGCGATGAGGACTAGGATGTTTCTTGCTCCCTATGCAGTGAGTAACTTGTCATAACAGGAATTTACCAAAAAAGATGGACAGAATCAATAATGTACAAACATCAAGAGAAGTCATCAAAATAAAAATAAACTACGTCATAAGATTGTTCAAATAAAAGGGTTGAAACTTTAAACCATCAAAGTGAATACAAGAGGAGAGGGGGTTGAGTTTTTGGCCATTCAAGAGAATCTGCAACAGAATGGGAAAAAATTTTCATTCCAACATTATGGGACTCCTCATTCACAAGCGTTCTAAAATTCCCTGAAGGAAAGCAAATTCGAATTCAGCACGAACAATATTCACTTCTACAATTAACCGCTTTCTTTTACTGGTGACATGAAATGAAAGCACAATTGCACCTTGCTGATACTGAAATTCCAGTAACTCACATTAAAAAGACTATTCATATAATTACTCTGTGATAAAATTCTAGCAATAAAAAACAACGAAATACCATACTGCACTACATTCTTATTAAAATGTATAAAAATATCCGACATTAAAATCAATAACATAACACCTGAACCCAAGGTAATAAGCCAAGAATAATTATTCAGTGCAATAAACTAAGAAAAAATCATGTACGAAAAACTTGAAAAATAGAGACGGGTAGAACAATTCTAGTAGAAGCGTCATAGTGGAAGAAAAGAACAGACTTTCATGGTACTCATTATAGCACATTCAAGTTTCTCCCTCTCGCGCGCGCGCGCATTCAGAATATCAGACACGCTTGCAGTACTCTGGGTTTCAGGGAAAGTGGTCATGAATCATTTTTCAACACAAAAGCTGTGATTACAGGCGAAATGCCAAGTGGAACACACGCACGACGAGAGAGAGAGAGAGAGAGAGAGAGAGAGAGAGAGAGAGAGAGAGAGAGAGAGAGAGAGAGAGAGCTTCCTTCGTAATATTACCCTTCTCAAGAGCTCCTTTAAACCGAGGACCCCCTATGTAAAACAGGTAGAAGTCTAATAAAAAACAATATCTCAAACTAATATATTCTCTGACACAAAGTTTAACGCCTACATAATCATGAGAGAGTATCTTTATGAATGGTTTCAACATGATAGAGTGAGGCTTGCCATGCGGACGCCCTCTCATTTTGATGGTATATATTTGGACTGAGTAATGAACACTCTCGCCAGATTGTTTTCTCTCTCTCTCTCTCTTTTCTCTCTCTCTCTCTCTCTCTCTCTCTCTCTCTCTCTCCAGCTGCGACCCAAAACAGCCCTCTGATAGCCAGGTACTTAGGTTACTACTTTGGTCAACACAAACATATCCCTTCAGATTCCAGAACTAAACGCTCGTCACAAATTTTGTGAAATGAGTGCGTTGACATTGCACCCCGTGACCAATAGAGAGAGAGAGAGAGAGAGAGAGAGAGAGAGAGAGAGAGAGAGAGAGAGAGAGCAGTATTAACTAAAGACTCCAACTGACAATCAAACAAGCACGAGTAGTTCCCCTTGACAGAGGGTGGTTTTAAGAAAAAACAGCAAGTGGTCACTGCCACATTCATACTGTGACTTATAAATCGTGGATGAATCTCATGCGCAGAAAATTACAACAAAGGTCGCTTCATATAAGCAAGCGTCGAACCACTTGCACATACGGCCTCATTCACTCTTAGACTGCACGCAATCTCTCATTTCCTGGCTATTAAAAGTTGATCCATTCCACTTTCTCTTCCACTGAATCTATCCAGCACTTCTTGATCTACTTCTCCTTCTTCCTCCCAGCACTTCTAAATCTTTCAATCTCCCAGCTCGTCTATCGTTCAATATTCTTTCCACTTGACCAAGGCATCTCTAAACACCCTGAACCTTCCTTCCGCCTGTACGAAATCCAAAATTGCTTCTCTATATCACATTTCTCACCCTTTCAGTCTTTCTTACACCACATATACCCAACAATTCATCTCAGCAGCTTCTATCTTTTTACTTTCATTCACATTCAACATCCAGACTTCACTCTCATGGAGCTGCCTTGAATATTCCTTTATACAAGCCAAATTTCCTTTAAAAAATTAAGTTCTCTTCCAAATCTTTTGGTATATGCCCTGCTACCGTCCTGATGTCATCCCTTCAAATAGGCCACTCGTCTCTTCGCTCATCCGGCCATCAAAAGTTGCGATCACTACCAAAATGAGTTTTGGTACATTTTAACTTTTATATCTATTTCTCTGTTACCAGGAGTAAAATAAGCATTATTATAAGTACAGGTTTTTACTAATTTCTGCCTATTGTCAGAAAGCAAGAAACCAATATTTGTTTGTCAGGAACCATTTGGTGGAGGAATGTCTGGGAAAAGTCATGGGTGAAGCCGTCTGCCTACTGGGTATGGAAAGTTAAAAAGTATACCTTAGTTTAGCCAACTCATGTGAAGTATGGCCTATTTAAAGAACAGAACAAACTGACTCTGTTTCTACAAACATATTCTACCATGTGATATTGACATTACCTATTGTGACTGATTGCACGTAAACATAATGACTCCTACCAATTTCCTCAAGCCACAGACCATATCAAAACGATAAAAGGTGATCAAGACAATTGTAGAAATATGGATTATTCGGAGATAAAGCGGAAGACGATTCAGCAAATCAGATGGGGAGAAAAATCTAGATTTTAATCGCATTTGTACTGTCCCAAACACACATGCCAAATTTGGCAATGTTATATTCCGGCACAGTTTAGAACCTCTTTCTCTCTCTCTCACGTAACAACTTCAGTATATGCCCTAATAACATTTTTGAGTCTTAGAGCTTAATAGATAACATTTGGTAATGTCTGTAAGGTCACAGTAAATAACAGTTTTGGAAGAGTTAAGGAAAAACTACATGACCTAACATTTCATCCTTAAAAACTTATTTTTAAAGATCCTGACAAAGATTCTGAAGATCGCAGACTTCTTGAAATTTGGCGTCTATTTTGTCCTACGACTTTGAAAAATAGGTTACAGTGAAAACTATTTGGGAAGTATCAACCCAACTCCTTAGGTACCTACCTGATACCTATTATTTCAATTGCCGTTTGATATATTCGTGACTGAAAACATGGTCAAGGTCAGCTATCTAGGGTAGACAGTCAACAAACCCAAATTATTTACCATGCCAAGTTTCAACAGAATCATATAAATATAAAATGTTGACGCTCATTTTGCCTTGTAATCTTCAAAGAATAGGTAAGGGTAAAAAAATAATTCTTAAATAATCGACAACAACCTACATATGAAGTTATATTCGCCTTCGACCGCCCCCTCCCCTTGAATAAATCAAAGTAAAAAAAAAAAAAAAAAAAAACTTGAAAAACAAATGTCTTAAATACACGGAAAATGTGAAAAAAACCATCAACCTCTAACTTCAATCTTAAATACCTAGGCACAAATGTCCATGGGAAAATAATAACCAACTCCAATGTAACGATTAACCGTTTCATAAAAATCAAGAGTAATGACTGGAAAGAGAATGCCCAAACCCAAAGTCTATGAATGACGAAAGTCACAGAAGACCGAGGTGTTGGCGAGGAGATTATGAAGAGATGCAAGGCGGGGGAGGCTTGTTAGATGACCCACTTCGCTTGCACACCAATAGTAGCAATCCTCGCCAGTCATAGTAATTCACAGCTCAGGTCAGGATGCATGACGCGTTTTTCATTTTTTACAGAACGTGCTCTCTGTTCAGTAGTGGATTCAAATTCGTCGTTTAACCATCATAAGCAGCTATAACGCTCTTTATATATATATATATATATATATATATATATATATATATATATATATATATATATATATATATATATATATATATATATATATATATATATAATATATATATATATATATATATATTTATATGTATGTATACATTTTTACATAATTTTATTTAGTTCTACATATTATATATATATATATATATATATATATATTTATATATATATATATATATAACATATATATATATATATATAGTACATAATAATGAAGTTCAAAGTACTGTACAGTTAACCACGATAGTCTAAGGGTAATGAACTGCCAGTTCCGATTTTATTCACTCCACCGCAAGTCAGCCTCTCTCACTACCGCCCCCTACATAAGTATGCAGAATGAGGTTCCTTCAAGAAAGCTTCTAGACGGCCTGAGAAGTTCCTAGGCTCGGCTCCTGCCGTCTCAAACCTCTCTTATATTACTAAGTTTTTGACGGTATGGTCGCATCGACGTATGCCGGAGTGTAATATGCAAGTAAACAACAGCTTCCCAAACACCCAAAAAAATCCCTGGACGACGAAGATATAAAGGAAGACAAACTCAACAGCCCAAACACAATACTAATCATGACTCTGACTGGCAAAAATATTTTGTGTTCGCTGAGAGAATGTAGGAGGAAGAGCACACACCACCGTTCTTTCTCTACGAACCAAACATGGGCACAGCCATCCAGAAGCCTCTTCCTTCTCCCCTGAACACCCCCTCCCCCTCCCCTTCATACGCATTCCTTTTCCTGGCTGATGACCTTCTTACGCAAAGGACCTTTCCCGTCTTTTCTTCTTCCTTTCCATTTCTCGTTCCCTTCCCTTCTACACACTTCTCCACTCTCTGTAATTCGGTTTTTTCTTTTACAGGTTAACGGATATCGAGGTCAGGAGGTTATTAGGGAGATGGGACATTCAACCGTTACTTTATTTTTTTCTTTTGGGGTTGCAAAGCAACTTTCGTTTATAAACTTCCAAGAAAAATGTAAATGAAAATGAATCTAGATGGCCTCAAGATCTTGCACAATGACTGCGTTAAATAAGTCTAGTTCTCCATACAATGTAATTGTATGCAACATGAGAAAACGAATGTTAAGTGAAAAATATTCCAGCCTACGCCAAATCCATGAGATGATGATGTTTAGAAGGCTGTGAAATAAAAATCTATGGTATTTTTGCACATGCATCGCATAAAATTCATCAGATGAATGGATGTTTGTATGCAAGTGTGTGAGTATATCTATCTATCTATCTATCTATCTATCTATCTATCTATCTATATATATATATATATATATATATATATATATATATATTATATACTGTATATATACACATTACATATTTATATATATATATGCACATACATATGTAAATATATACATACATAGATACATACATATATATGTGTGTGTTTAGAGAGAGAGAGAGAGAGAGAGAGAGAGAGAGAGAGAGAGAGAGAGAGAGAGAGAGAGAGAGACTAGAATATGCTTCAGTGTAAACAGCACCGCTAAATTAGGTAAGTGGGCGTACAACAATGTATGCTGAGTAGGAAAATAAATGAATGGAATTCTAGGAGCATGTACCCTGCAGAACCCCCCCACAACCTGCATAACAAACCTTGGCCTGCATTTCCACTCAGGTGAAAGGATACGGCGGTGCCGTCGCGGAAGCACATGAATGAAATGCTGATAATGTCCACATCATTACGTGAATACTACATGTAAATAAACCCCGTCTTCAAAGTCATCTCGGTTTATTCAGACTTCTCTTACAAATGCCTTCTCTCCCCCAATGTCGATCACCTTGAGACCAAAGTTCGCAAATGTGAAATCAATGATGTGATGCAGAGATAAGAAGATTCGATATCTCAGCAACCCTCAAACACTGGATTCATATGAGCATAAAAGTGGTAGGCTATGAAAGTGTTCCACTCAGGACAAAAATCTAAAGATATGCCCACCAGAACGGTTAAATCGTGGTTTCAAGGCAACGTATTCCTTTCCAGTATTGTACGTACTTTGACTTACAAGTCTGGTTGTACTGCATGTGCAGGTCTGTACGACAGCCAGGCTACATCATTTCCATAATATATATATTTCAAGATTTGGGAGTACTACTACGAATTTTAGGTTCTCAATCACGTGCAAATGTCATCATTGCATCTTGAATGCTCTGCTGTTTGAGCATTATTTCTGACAGGGATGTCTAGGCGGTGTCTTTCCTTTTGGGTATAATTCAACTTCTGCACAACGAGGTAGAAAATAATTCAGATTTGTGCGCCGCTCTAATAACGGTAAACTGTTTTCTACCCTTCCATACACGAAACACTGCAATGCTTGGCACATTAACTGAAGCAGACAGAAATAAAGTTTTACTAACCTTGTACAAGTAGTAGCATTCCACCCAATTTAGCGCTCAGTGTAACCTGAAAGAATACAAATTCTAGACAGCAAGTGTCATAAAAATAAGACAGGCAGCATAAGAATGCCAATTCGGAGTTATAGATGAGAATAGTTACAAATTCGGACAGAACAATAGATTAGTTATGACTTATTCAATTCATGGAGCCTTTTGCAACATCCCGATGCCCTACATATAATCAAGAGGCATATGACAAAACACTCTTTCATGAACGCGGCAAAACATTTTCATTAGCAAGGCACAAACACACGAGAACCAATTTTCTTAGGAATAATAAAGCAAAGGGTGGATAATAAGCAAATGTCTTGAGGCGTAACAAGAGCTGGGAAAATTGACGATTTCGGGCAAGGGTTTTTCAGGATCAGTAATTTTCTTTCCCTTTCCCGATTTTGGGTAAGTCTGGAGTATACATTTCTATCCTGAACTGACGATTCATTAAGCTGTGTATACAACAACGAACCTATGGCTGCCAGAAACAAACAGCTTCCCGGTGATAACTTCATACAGAATATATTGAACTCATGCATATTTACAAAAAATTTCATAACCTGCAGTTGCAGAACTGTATATAAAAACTGACAGAGAATTGCACATTCCGAGAATATTCTTCTTCTCAAAAACAGAATAAATTTTTGAAAATCCTACTTAAAGGTTACAAGCGTAGTAACGAATGGCATTTCGTTGCCTAAGGGAGGCATTCGCCCAGTAAATGTCAACTAGTCAACATGACAAAAATCATTACCGAATGTCAGTAGATCATCACTAAGTACCTTTACATAAAAGTGCCCCATCCACAGCTAAGTCAGTTTCCCACTTCCTTGGTACACTGTTACACCTCTATAGGAGACCTCCACAATGCCGATGTTACCACTAACTATACTATCTCCATTAATGAGGCCAAGACTCTAAAGCTTGTGTCTTGATTAAAGTAAACAAGTCCTTGTGTGGTGAAGTAATCAGGCACACTCATGTGTGGTGGACGCTCATCAAAACCTGATCTACTGACATCTTTGTACTCAGATATACATCCATTATAAAATTTCTATCATTGGAGCATTTCGAGTTAAAATTGTAAATGGTTGCAAAGCGTGTCGCTTTAAAAGTTTCTCTCTACAGAAACCAAAATTCCTTCATTAAACACAAAAAGGTAATATTGTTCAGCTCTTAAAACTGAGTACATATGGGCAAATACCCAAAGTTCCACATATTAAAAAATTCTTCCAAATCCAACAACAGTATCAGATTTGGAATCATCAAAATATTTGGGGATTTCATTGTCATTGTGTGATGCATGTATTTAATTGAAATGTAACAAATAACATGCAGACAAAAATGTTTTATGAGGTTTAAAATACCTACAGACATGTACTATAGGCAACTTTCATGGAGGAATATTGGATACTTGAATGGAAAACACATACCTGTTTTTACATCAATAGCTATCAAGGGTACTTTAAAGATCTAGGGAAACTCAGCAAAATCTACCAACACACTTCACTTACTGAAAGGCTCATGTAGCTATCCATATTACTACATTGTTGACAGTATTCAGCATTCTAGATCACAATGAGGAGAAATGTATACATCTTACTTCCACAACATTAATTTTGCAAGACAAATGCCAAATACAGTCTCAGCACTTGTTTGGAGTATGAGACACAACTTCTATAGTATCCAGTGACATCATACAGTTGACTTTCTTAACTGTCAGGTGAGAAGCCTAACCCAGTCTGCTGGCTTGATACATAAAGGAATCTGGCTTGATACCATAAAAGAATCTGGCTTGATACCATAAAGGATCTGGCTTGATACCATAAAGGAATCTGGCTTGATACCATAAAGGATCTGGCTTGATATCACAAAAGAATCTGGCTTGACATCAAAAAGGAATCTGGCTTGATACCATAAAAGTATCTGGATTGATACCATAAATGAATCTGTCTTGATACCATACAGGAATCTGGCTTGATTACATAAAGGAATTTGGCTTGATACCATATAAGTATCTGACTTGATACCATATAGTTATCTGGCTTGATAACATAAAGGTATCTGGCTTGATAACATAAAGGATCTGGCTTAATACCCTACAGGAATCTGACTTGATACCATACAGGATCTGGCTTGATATCATAAAGGAATCTGGCTTGATATCATAAAGGAATCTGGCTTGATAACATAAAGGAACCTAGCATGATACCATAAAGGAATCTTGCTTGATACCATAAAGGAATCTGGCTTAATACCCTAGAGGAATCTGACTTGATACCATAGCGGTAACTGGATTGATACCACAAAGGAATCTGCCTTGATAAAAGAATCTGGCTTGATACCATAGAAGTATCTGGCTTGATACCACAGAGGAATCTGGCTTCAGCCCCACCTCGATAAGTATAGATCCTTGCTTATTACAGGAGATAGCACAATTGATTCGGTGCCTCCATTAAAAAGTAAAAAAATGGGTCGAAGTTTCTTCGGCGCAATCGAGTCATCTGTACAGCCGCTACAGCGTACAATCAAGGCCACCGAAAACAGACCTATCTTTTGGTAGTCTCGGTATAATGCTGTATGAGCCACAGCCCATTAAACTTTAAACACTGCCCGGTGGTGACCTATCCTATATCGGTGCCAGATTATGGCTAACTTTTTAACTTTAAAATAAGAACAACTGAGGTTGGAGGACTGCAATTTGCTATGTCTGATGCTTGGAGGGTGGATGATCAATATACCAATTTGCAGCCCTCTATCATCAGTAGTTTTTAAGATCTGAGGGCGGACAGAAAAAATGCGAACAGAATAAAGTACGGACGGACGCACAATAGTTTTCTTTTACAGAAAACTAAAAACGCGAGTGGAATATTTAAGTGACACTGCTAACCTTTTCTGCTTTGTACATCACAAATCTAGCTCTGCCATTTTTTATAAATGCGACGGTATTCTGTACGTATAGTTTGCATGTTGTACATTTTAACATTAAGAACGTCGTTCTTAACAGAAAAAAATATGAACGTTCTTAATGTTAAAATGTTCAAAAGAAACATAGAATTAAACGTACAGAACAGTTACAAATATCAAAATATGCGGGTAGTCCAAAAGAACAACGTCCAATCTAAAATGTCCTCTTGACATACTGTAATTGGAGAACACACCTGTCAGCGTGGATCTACTAATATTCGTTTGAAATACTCGTGAGAGAAAGTTTTACATCCAATCAGTTCACAAAATTGATCATGTTATCATGTTACCTTTTATGTAGCCTAAATAAGGCTTTTGCGGATTCATTACCATTTCTAACATCTCGAATAATGCTCACATAGTATAATATGGTATGATCTACCAGTTCCTCTAAGAATAAACAAGTTGCATTCTTTACAAGCTATTTGATTTGCCATTACTTTCTTATTATAAACTGGTTTGCTTCCAATTCATGTTTTTCCTAATGTATATGGCTATTTAGGCTTCCTGTCAGTGCTCAGGAACCGTCTCTTGCACGCTGGCCGGTGGCCGCTGTTCTCTTCAGGTATCCTATTCTGATTTTGATTCTTTTGAGTGGCCTTAAACTGTTTATCATAAAATAATGAAATTCCATTTTTATTTCCATGATTAAACTGACCTGATGCATATGGGCCGTATATGCCACAAGCTTTGGTAAATTTTGCCGGATACAATACGTCCTTTAATACTTGGACTATAGTCCGAACACAAATTATTATATAACCGTGAGTTAATAAGGTTTCTGTACATTGCAACCTTAACATTGAGAAAAATGAGTTCACCCTATCGTTCCCTTTAAAATGCTCATCTAATTACTAAGTTTTTGGTTATTGACGGCATTAAGATTTTATTCAGTCGCAAAAAGATCACTCACCTAACTAAACCAAAGGATGCTTGTCATCTGTGGGAATATTTTCAATATCACCTACAAACACAATACAACGAAATTGGGTATGGCCCACATCATGCTCACGTACTTCTACCGGTAAGTTAACCTTACTTTCACGCATGTTACACCAACACAGCGTTCAGAAAATTTATGAATAACGGTGACAGTCAAAACAAAGACTTTACTTTTTTTTTTATTCCAACCAGACTATTTCCTCCATAAAAAGCAATCCACGGCTTCCTCTACTGGCACCTTCAAAAAACCTCTGGGCTAAGAGCGGGTACGGCCACAAGTTGCTGCACTTTAAATCGTGATGCAAAATCGTCAAATTCCTTCAATATTTCCCATTTTTTACCAGAGGTTGGATGTTAACATCTCATATCTTCGTCATCTGGCTGAATATAATGCTTGCTGCAAATTGCTTCAGTTAATCCTACCTGTGGATAAGGAAAATCTTTCGCTTCGAATTTGGATGACATTTCAGAATGTACAAGTTTTTCAAATTGCTACTTGAAGTCGACTGATTCTTCAGCGTAAATGTACAAGTTTTTCAAATTGCTCCTTGAAGTGCCGAGTGAAACTAAATAAGGAACAAACGACTTGAAAACTGAGGCCATCATACCTCCGAAACTTGGTATTACTAGTAATTTAGATAAGATCGATCATTCCTTTTTTTTTTTTTTTTTTTTGGGGCGGTTAATAAGGACCACTTGTAAGGAGAAATACAAAAAAAAAAATTTTTTTAGTTCACTGATCGTTTGAAAAGTTAAGCAAAAAAACAAAAGTGAATCTCCTGCGCATGTCACCTCTTTTTATCTATACACTTTTTTGGGGGGCAGAGTAGCAATTTAGTTGATAATACATCTCAGTTTTTTCAAGAATCTAGGAGTTTGCTATAAAAAATTCAACAAAAACATTCTGGATATAACAAAGAAAGACAGCTGAAGGTTAAACTCATTAATTTTCAAAATTTTTCTTTTGTTGCTTCGGTTGGACCAAAAAAAAAAAAAAGCCTGTAGGTTACAAAGAACTTGTCCTCTGAATCTTGTCAGCCATTTTTTTGTCCGAAATCAAAAAGCTCTTAAGTACAACCTTGGGGTTTTCATGGGAAGAGGCCGGATTCTTTGCAAAGCCACAACCACGAACCGCCTTACAACCAAGCTCCCCTCTTTCCATCAAACGTACATTTTCCAAGAATCCAAAATGCCACGCAGATGCTACGCATAAAGATTTTAAATCCTATTATATTGGTGTAATTATAGTTATGAGCGCCTGAACCAGCCTGGTTTGGCCTCTTGCTCTAGAGCAACCCGCAGGAATAATGGTGTAAGGCTTGCAGCCAATTTCCTTCATGCTGAATATTGTCGTCTGTCTGCTTGCGCTTACTGCGGAGTTTCAAACATTTTGCAAGTTTTTATGGTAATTTTATATAAATAAAATATATCTGATAGATCCTCAGTATTTACAAGTCACGTCGCGGTTGCCAATGTTCCGTAAGAGGCACCCATTGGTCACAAACAGATTCATATTCAGTGTGACTGCAACTGAAGATCAATTTGATTTTTGAAATTGAGACTAAAAAGCCAAGTACTGGGGAACTTTCACCTTCAGAGCTGAAGACGATGATAGGAAGGAGTTGGAATTCTTGGACAGTAAATCAAAAATTCAGAAAATACATGAGACCAATAGCCTACAAGAATCCAAAGGTGGAACTGGAAGAAAAAGCCACGGTCACACTGAGAAATAATAATTAGAGAGGCTGACAAGGAAGACTGAATAAATGATGCAGGGATGGAAGTAAGGTTTAACGAGTTGCTGCAGCTAGGGGCTGAAGGATCGCTGCAAACAGCCTTCAGCAATGCCTACAGTGCACCGAGTAAAGTATACTGATGGCACTGTTCCCTTCTTTGGGAGAAGATGAAAAAACCCTTAAGAAACAGACAACTCGAAAACCTGCGTTATCAACAGGTTTTCCGAGGATGATTCTTTTCCTCTCAGCGAACTTTTTCTTGGCTTAAAAAACCACAAGCAAAACAAAATGGCGACACTCCATGGTAAGCCTTCCTAACTCAAATGATATCATAGATATTTTGTTCAATCTCAGGGAAAGCAATCAAATCCACACTACTGATTAACCATACCAAACATATATTAACTGAAAATAATCTAGCTGAACTGCAATAACTTTGTTGGAAGTCACCATGGAAACCGAACAACAGCTGCTTCATAAGGTCTTTAAGATCAAAAACTCACAGGCTGAGACTGCTCTTCCTAATACCTGTCATGTTAAGCTAATTGTATTTAATTTCCTTTTTGTCAAAAAGAAACAAAAAGTTAACCAAGACAATTAAGATGCATTTGCCTAAACGTCTTCCCATTACTTTTCTGTATAATTTTTTCAGCTAAACAAAAAATTATGTAACCTTTTTCCTGTTCAAAAGGGTAGTTTGTGATAACTGTAATAATTACAGATAAACCATTATTCATACAAAGGTCTCTAAGCTCTGGATAAGTAGAGTAGCCGTTTTATATGTAACAGCCTTTCCCAAGGGCAACATACTCATAGAGAACAATTAGATACTTTAGATAAAATTTCAATTCTTGCCAAATAAGTTTGCCTTGTTTACTCTACAACATAACACGGGATACCAATTCCAATGAAAACAAGTAAAAAAAAAAAACTGGAAGTTTTGTTACTTGCTCCAAAAATGTTTTAACCTAGAGAAAAATATATGGAGCAAAATTTGTAAAATGACAAGAAACTGGCAAAGACCATTATCGTGAACAAAGCTTCTATTTGTTAACAGCAGACACCAGTCAGCTTATTTGCATATATGCTTTAACGAAAATTTGTAACCCTTGTGCACATGGATGCGAGTTGTTTTCTCCCCACAAAAAAAAAAAAAAAAAAATCGGATCTTTCCTATATAGTGACCCCATGGGTTTTCGGGGTCATTATCTTTATGATATCTACAGTCTTTATGTTTTTATGGTAATCCCTAACGAGCTCGTGCTACACACGCCGCAAAGGTGGATACATACCGGGTTAAAACCCAAAAATTCGGACAGCATATTCCCCATAATCTATTGGGTGTTTCTCTCCAGAAACAAGACTCAAAGTGTCTTGTAAATTCTGCAACCTACCTGAGGCTATCTCTGAGATTCGGACGTTGACACGTGAATGGATCGAGGGTATTCCCATGAAATCGGCCTCTGGAAGATTTAGCCCCAGGGGAACGATAAGCACATGTATTGCGACGCTCATTCGAAATAATCTATATCAAGGGTGCCGAGTCATCTTGTACATGATTGCATGACTGCCGTCTCAGCATGACTGGACAATAAAATCTCAGAAGCATTGTAAGGGCCAGTTATGTCCTTTCTTAGACCTTGGGTTTGCCTACGATGCTTCAGTGCAGGAGAGTTTAATGACAAGCACTGCATTTAAGAGAGAGAGAGAGAGAGAGAGAGAGAGAGAGAGAGAGAGAGAGAGAGAGAGAGAGAGAGAGAGAGAGGTTAATAAAAAGTAAGACTTCATGAAGAGTCTAGTGCCATTAGTTTATGCTTAACCTCTCATCTGCCATTTACATATTTCATTCCCTGAGTAATCAAACATTCTGAAGACCACAGATGTGAAATATCAACTAATCCGAAATATGAATGCTTTTAGTTCTGTTCCTATAAACTGTAATAATCATATTATTTAGTCTAAATCTGATAAGATGTAAATAACTACCTTCCTTTCCAAAGAGCGTAAAAGTTTGTTTCAGATAAACAATGACAATTCAAAAACTGAGCGAGAACAAGTCAAGTCATTTAATACTTAAGCCACGAACACTTCTGCTTCGTTTCAACTTGAAAAAATTACCAAAATGATACAGCACGACATAGGGATTACAACCTGTTGAAGACATCAAATACCACTGCGCAGGAGGTGAGGAGAGGATTAAATGTGCTTATGCCATAACCGGGAATATTATTTCCTTTTAGTCAGTGTGACTTTTCATCATGACAAGACTAAAGCAAGTATTGACTTCGGAGTAATGCAAAACCACCGAGGATGCATTCTTCTGCAATCTAATGATACCTCGCATGCACAAGCCATTCTTGTGCATGCCTTTACACTGACTGACTGAGTGTGTGTGTGTGTGTGTGTGTGTGTGTGTGTGTTGTGTCTTCGCTATGTAAACACACTGCAGATATTTCTCATTTCTGACGAAGAGCTTCAGGCAGAAATTCGATAGAGAAAAAACTTTTAAGTGGCATTGTATTTTTAAATACAAATATAAACTTTCATGTAGTGCTTCATACTTCCAATGTTACACCAGGTTTCCATGGTTCAGGAAATAAGGTTTATTTGCACTGAATTCACAACTTGAACACTGGGCGTGTTTTATTGGCATTGCAGATTCTCACGACTCAACTTCTTATGTACTGACAATTTTTTAAACACACTGAACAAGGTGGAAAAACAACAGCACACCGCCTCCACCTCACGCCTTTCTAATCAGTTTCCTGTCCAGCAAAATGAACTCTCTACAATTTCCTCAAATACACCTCGAGTTGACTCCTAGCGGAACAGTGTCAAGTGATTAACATCAATTCAGGTGTTTAATTAAGAATAAATTAACGGCAGAAGTTGCCATTTCCCTGTAAACTGTTTTCCCAAGATTTAATGACGGTGAAAGAATGAATGCAGTCATCAGACTTACTTCAACAACTTTCAAAAATTCTGAAGCTTTTTTTTTTAATTCGACGCTCTGATCAGAATATGAATAAATTATGTATGAGCGTTAACTCATTTCACCGTTAGATCCTTCAATGCTATCTGTAGGCCGTTAAAAGTCCAAATCATACAATAAAAATCTTTAACAATATTTTCATGTGATACAGAGAATTTGGTACAGTACTAAGCCTATGATGTCTTTTTATGATATGTTTTTCTATAAAGAAAGCAAACTTCACTGTCCAATTCATAAAAACCTGAACCAACCCCTCAGTTCTAATTTAAACTCATCCAATAATACTGTATGAGAATAGACGTCTTTTTTTAAAAAGAAATATTTAGTCTATACTCTGTTACGCCTTTGTACTTCTTTCCTACTATTAAATGAATTGCTGCAAGAGTCAGCCCTCCACCCCCTCATCACATTACGAAAAAAAGTGGCAAAACACTTTCCTATACAGCTAACTTCAACTCATGATAAATATTTTTTACACTGGTTTTAGGGACTTTTTAACATAAACAATAAATTACAACTCGTTATCTTTACAATATCAAATTCCTTAACGCAGAATTGTGTATAAAGTTACATGTACAGCATCTATAAACTTGGTCAGTTTGTACAATAACGTATCATGAATCGAACAAAATCTTTCCCTTCTTGGGGGAATGTTAGGCAATTGGTTATTTATTGTTTTGAATAAGTACGCATGATAAAAGATAGAAATGAATATATATCATCCTAATATAATTTTATTTTCCTATATAATTGGAATGCTATTCCTTACTGTGTATGATTACATCAGCAAAAGGTGTGAATTGACGTGTTGTGTAAGCTTGTTCTTCCTGCACGACGTTGGTGATCATGTAATAAATGACATATAATCATGTGTAGGGCCATTTTAGCATCGTGCGCAAAAAGGGAATGTGTTTATTTACTTATTATATCATATAACGTCTTCAACTTCAACCGTATGTATGCACAGACGAGGCAAATGACTTGTGATTATCGCTTTTAGCTTGATGAAGCGGTTGCCAGATGTCGCGAATGTAAAATTTGGTCAATTTGTACAATAACGTAATCATGAATCAAACGAAATCTTTCCCTTCTTGGAGGAATGTTAGGCAATCGGTTATTTATTGTTTTGAATAAATATGCACTGATAAAAGATAGAAATGAATCTATATCATTCTAATATATAACCATAAACAATTTTTTTTCATAAATGATGGGAATACTATTCCTTACTGTGTATGATTACATCAGCAAAAGGTATGAATTGACGTGTTGTGTACGCTTGTTCTTCCTGCATGACGTTGGTGATCATGCAATAAATGACGAGAGAGAGAGAGAGAGAGAGAGAGAGAGAGAGAGAGAGAGAGAGAGAGAGAGAGAGAGAGAGAGAGAGAGAGTTTGATAGTGGTTTCTGCGGCTGAAAGCGTCATGTTTAGCCACTACTACGCATGCGCAGACTTGGCTTCGCTTACTACGGAAAGAAATGATCGATTTAGGTTTTCAATGTAGATTTTATTGAGGTAATAAACAATTATATTAATATTTTTATCATAAATTATGATCAAAATTCATAAATTCTGATAAAAAATTTATCTTATAGGGGATTTATTGTTGTAGGTTAATCATACTTCTGGCAGCACCAAAAGAAAAGGTGAAGTGTCAGGAGAAAAGTTAAAATAAACCCAGAAAACTGAAAGAAAAGGTGTAGTACACAAAAATTTTATTTGTTTTGTCTGTGATTGTATGTCTGTCACTGGGTAGTGGTTTGATTTTGAGTTATAAAACTTTCTGGGGTGACATAGAGGCCATGTGCAAAATTTTGTCTGGGTCTGTCAAGTGGTTCGGATTTCTATAATGAACAAACAAATATATAAACATTCACTTTTATACATATACACACACACACATTTATATATATATATATATATATATATATATATATATATATATATATATATATATATATATATATATATATATTGTATGTATATATCACAAAACAGCCACACAACTTAACTGCGAATATGTACTCCTACTGCTCGTGTTAGGTTTCAATGAAACGATATACTTTAGTTTTCGGATTCTTTAATTTACAAAGTACAATTTACCAACTATTAACTTTCAAAGACATACATCATCTTCATCAAGTATCGATGCTCAGTATATACTCAGGTATATACTGTATGTGCTCCTCCCAAAATCTTGTGTTTTTCTTTTTCTAACCCCTGGGATGACCTCCCCGTTGGTCCAAGGTCCTCCTACCCTTCCCTGCAATCTTCTTGATCTCCTTGGTCGTTTGCTTAATCCTTCAATGTTCGGGATTATCCCCTTACTGTCCATCTTTCTGTTTACGTTCTTCTTGATCTTGTCCCCAAAATTGTTATCTATGTTGCCTTCCATCGTTTTTTCATGGCAGTTGATGCGGGCATTCTCTACGATCACCCTCAATGTTCTACTCTTATTGCTATATTTGAAATCCATTTTTTCCCCACTTGATCTTGTGGTTATGATTCCAACAGTCTTTGGCCAGTGCCGAGGCTTGGTTGTGGTAGTGAATGTTCTGCTTACACTGACTTGTTCTCTCCAAAATGCACTTTATCACAATTGTCACAAGGTGCTAGGAAGACCCTGCCACTCTTCTCCTCCCCTTCCGTGGGTGTTTCGTTTTAAGGTACCTTATTACTAATGTTGAATTTATAATTCACGACTAATCTGATATTTTTCAGTTTCTCCTGTCTTTTCCTTGGCGCCTCTCCCCCATCCCAGTATTTCCTAGCCTTACTATGCGCCTTCCCCCACCAGTGAGTCGGATATCCTAGTTTTTAAGAGAATACATAATCAAGCTCCTGCTCCACATAAGGAGGGCTGCAACCCTGTAGGTCCTAATAATAATATCAACCCTGTCACCACCCCTATCTTAATGTCATTTGTGTGGCTCGAGTACATGTTTAAGTGAGTGTTTACGTGTGTGTTTTGTCTGTGTGTACTATGCTCCATTTTTCTACCTGTCTTTGTGAGTTTAACCTCCTTCCTGGACGTTGAACTCATATGGACAGGTAAAAAAACGGAGTAGCTTTTAGCGCTACTAGGAAGGAAACAGAAATGACAGTTTATATTTTAAGGGAGAGACTGGAGAATCAATGTCAACCGTTACTTGACCCTAAGCAAATGGAATGCTTATTTTCAATATGGTAATTAATATTTCATCTAAAATAAGGAAAAGGTCATTTAGAAACGTGTTAAATTCCAAATATTTAGTACCCAAAGTATGGAAGAACTTTAAAATATTTAGACTACCAAGTTAGTGTTACTCAAGATAAAGACCATGCCCATAGAGAAACATGTAATAATGCCCCAACGTTTCTTCGGCACAATCGAGTTTTCTGGACAGCGTATAGCCTAATGCTGCATGAAACTCTAAGCCGCGTCCCATGAAACTTTCAGCCACAGCCCGGTGGTGGCCTGTGTTGTTGGTAACCATAGCAGTGCCAGCCGCACGATCATGGCTACCTTAAATAAAATAAAAAGCCCGGTGGTGGCCTGTGTTGTTGGTAACCATAGCAGTGCCAGACGCACGATCATGGCTACCTAAAAAAAAAATAAAAACTAATGAGGCTAGAGGGCTGCAATTTGGTATGTTTGATGATTGGAGAGTGGATGGTCAACATACTAATGTGCAGCCCTCTAGCCTCAGTAGGTTTTAAGATCTGCGGATGACGGACAGGCAAAAAGCCATCTCAACAGTTTACTTTTACAGAAAACCAAAAGGAGAAAATCTCAACAACAGGGAGTAGAAAGATTTCGAGGTATCTGTATCAGACAACCTTGCAACCTTTATTAAAGCCGAATTGTAACACATCCATTATTTGTCTGAAAACTCTGTGTAGATAGATAGATATGTGGACTAGCCATAAGACCCTTCCAAAATGTCAGGTGAATCAGGGTACCAATCAAAGTTCACAAGCTTCCATCATTTATTCTCGCGTTGCATTTTAAGAGCTATAAAGTAACGCAGACGAGTGTGTGTGTAACATTAATAGCCTTTTTCTTGTACTGCTTCTGAAAGTGAACACACACGACAGGCCGACGTTAAACAATGTTCATCTCATATACTACTGTTGAGAGCGAGCACACAAAAGGTAAGAACTTTAAACAATGTTCATCTAACCACAGATCATAAGACAAATAGTTAATGGTAAAAACAGAAAGCTACTTGAATCCAGACAGTGTAGTAGTTTTAGAGCCATGGAAGAAGTCAAAGATAAAGCATGTAACTAAAAAAAAGTATACCTTAGTTTAACCAGACCACTGAGCTGATTAACAGCTCTCCTAGAGAGGGCTGGCCCGACGGATTAGACTTATTTTACGTGGCTGAGAACCAATTGGTTACCTAGCAACGGGACCTACAGCTTATTGCGGAATCCGAACCATATTCTGCCGAGACATGAATTTCTATCACCAGAAATAAATTCCTCTAATTCTTCATTGGCCGGCCGGAGACTCGAACTCAGGCCTAGCAGAGTGCTAGCTGAGAACTCTACCGACTCGTCCAACGAGGAACTAAAGCATGTAGCACTGACATACACATTGACATATACATATTCTGGAAGGTTCACGAATAATACCCAACTTTCTGGCCCCATTACATACATGCTGAGCAGTGTGAAATAGAATGAGTCAACGGTAATACTGGTACTGTCAAAACCTCTTTCATAAAGTCCAGTACTACAATGACACGAGCTGTACAGTGGAGTCAGGGTATGGCTGACGTCTGACTCCCAAAGCATTAATGTATTATCCATTACCGACCTTTCTTCAAGACAGCAGCTGTCGCCTTAAACCAGGAAACCACCGACACTTGTCACAAAGAGCGCAGCATCCCCTGCTTACTGAGTTGCTTTGTTTTGCAAGGCCAAATACGATACTGGAAATCATCCGTGAAAACTATTACCAGGAGATTGGTAACAGAGAATTACAGCAACGCAAACCGGTAATTAGTGAGAAGGCTTATGAAAATCACGAAAGCCTCAAAATCTCTGAAAGAATCATTATAGCGACTGACATCGAAGGTCAAGATTATCAGGGCACAAGGACGCTGGGTGAAAAAGGGATGCATTCGAACATCAAGAGGACGAGGAGGGAAGCTGAAGGTTGATGCTAACATTCAAGTCAAAACCTGACTGAAGATGGTTAAGTAAAAGAAAATCAGAGATGCAATGTTGGAAGACAGACATTTACAAAAGCTGTGGTCATAATTCTGTCCAATGTTGTCCAGTAAGTTATGAGATCGTAATGTAAATAATCATGTAAGAAAAGAAATGTATTAAATATGCATTGAACGCATAAGAAAGCAGCTGATTTGAAACGTCAGCTTTCCAAGTATGAAAGTACGCTTGAATGACTACCGAAATGAAATGGAGTTAAGGCGATACAGTAAAAGAGTTATTACGTGCAACAGTAGCCCGATTTGAGATGAGCAGAGAATGTTCGACAGCATACGTGGTGGGGAGGGTGTGGACACCGGTAATTCGGAGGTGTGGAGGGTGTTTACACCGGTAATTCGGAGGTGTGGAGGGTGTGTACACCGGTAATTCGGAAACGGAGCGAAGGCTGGTCATCAGCCCGAGTCGCAGCGCCTGAGGGAGAAGATGACCGAATAAAGCCAATGAGGCTTTCTTGTGACCCTGAAAGGGAAGCAGGATTTATTTCACCCTTCAGTGTTACCAAGGCAATGCGAAAGGTGCAGTGACTGCGGCCGTTCTTATGGAACACTCCCTTTGCAGAGACTACAATAGAATATAGAATTTAGGCCAAAGGCCAAGCGCTGGGACTTACGAGTTCATTCAGCGCTGAGACGGAAACTGACAGTAAAAAGGCCTGAAAGGTGTAACAGGAGGAAAACCTCGCAGCTGCACTATGAGCCAACTGTTAGGAGAAGGTGGCAGTAAGATGGAAGAAAGAAAATATGAACGGAGCGACAGTAAAAGGAATGAAAGGCGTTGCAGCTGGGGGCCTAAGGAAGAGACGCTGCAAAGAACCTCAAGTAATGCCTACAGAGCACAGCATGAAGTGCACTGACGGCACTAACCCCCTATGGGGACAGGGACTTCACATTCACTTCTAAATAAACATACAGAAACAGGTGACATGTTCAGGATGCAAAGGGACAGATCAGATCAAGTTTCTAGTTTCAAAAAGGATGAGACCGCTTCCACTAAAGCTTTCCTCGTTTTAAATCACATTCCACAACAACAACGCCATTCAGTGAAACCTACACCAAAAGGAATGCAAGGTACAAGAAGGTTAATAACTCCGGAAAACCATGTATCATTCACTTCTATCTTAAATTCTATAATCAAAGACAGTTCACTTCTCCGACCCAACTAAATCAATTACGCACAGACAATGGGAAATAAGGTAAGGAACTTTTCAACTAAAAATTACACACGAGTATCTGTTCAAGATAATGAAAAACAGCATCGTAGCGAACACAACTAACATTTTCAACTAAAATTCAAACAAGCTACGTGGACACTTGATCAACTTCAATCGTCACTCTTAGTTCCTCATTGGTCGGGTCAATATCGTTCTCGGCTAGCACTGTGCTGGGCCGGCGTTCGATTCTCCGGCCGGCCAATAAAGAATTAGAGGAATTTATTTCTGGTGATAGAAATTCACCTCTCGGTATAATGTGGTTCGGATTCCTCAATAAGCTGTAGGTCCCGTTGCTAGGTAACCAATTGGTTCTTAGCCACGTAAAATAAGTCTAATCCTTCGGCCCAGCCCTAGGAGAGCTGTTAATCAGCTCAGTGGTCTGGTTAAACTAAGGTCTACTTTTTTTTTTTCAATCGTCATTCACAGCCACAACACTCCGTAAAGAGATGACATAGCTAATTAGAGGTCGTCTACGTCCGGAATCATCATCACTTTCCACAACGGATCAAAGTCTGGTTAGACACTGCAGGACGAATGAATGGCTCTCAACTCGCAACTCTGAAGCTGAAGGGGCAGCTACACACTTCTGAACATATGGGTACGATTTGTAAATTCTGCTGAACATATGGGTACGATTTGTAAATTCTGCTGAACATATGGGTATGATTTGTATATTCTGCTGAACATATGGGTTGTATATTCTGCTGAACATATGGGTGCGATTTGTATATTCTGCTGAACATATGGGTTGTATATTCTGCTGAACATATGGGTACGATTTGTATATTCTGCTGAACATATGGGTTGTATATTCTGCTGAACATATGGGTACGATTTGTAAATTCTACTGAACATATGGGTTGTATATTCTGCTGAAAATATGGGTACGATTTGTAAATTCCGATGTAAGTAGACTAAATGTGCTTCAAAAGCGCCTTCCTCTTTACCAGTGACTAATAACACGTCTTAAAAGCGAGCACGCGAGCGAACCCGGGTCGTAATGTAAACAAACGCAAATTGATGATAACAAGGATCGACTTACATTTCGTATTGTCGATTACATCTTGTAGACGTAAAATGTTATATCTGAGGTATGTGTTTAGTGCCCGAAAATCTATGCGGTGGACAACTCAGTGACACCCTTGTATATGTGTAATAATGTTCTTGACTGTAACTGTAGATGCTGTGTATGTTTCTTAGGCACAGACGCCTTACAGCTTATAATGATTGTGAAATATAATAAGCACAGCAGCAACATCAAAATTTAGCTTATCTCAAAAGAGTAATTGTTAAGTGTTTGCCTTCCGGAACACGGAAGTCTTGTTCTCTGACAAAAATTTGTGAAACAAATACTGGAGAAGGTATGAAATTTTGCATTTAAACCATGACATTCTGATCATTTCTCTGACTAACAGATCTACAAAAAATGGGAAACACGGGAAAGATTTCAAATTTAACAGAGTTTCGGAACCAGTGAACAGTCACTCTTCAGCTTTGACCTTTTTAAATGCATTGCGTATCCCGGTTGCAGTGTCTTTCAAGGTACGGAAAAGTACCCCGCTCTCAGGATCCTTGTCTTCGCATCCAGTTCCGTTTCCCGCTTTCTCCCAGGCGTCTCGATGCATCTTGACCTCACGTGGTGCGCCTCCTTTGCTGTCAGTTGGTCTTTCGAAATTACGGACATGAACTACTCGTTGTGATGTACTTGTGGACAATTAAATGCTGCTGACATTTCTACCGAGTACTTTTCAGCTTTCCGTCGTTTAAAATGGAAACCCACTAATAACGTGTTGTTTCTAAGTTACCGTATTACAGTATAATTCAGGTGAAAACTTATGCTACGACAATTGCTTTCGATACCTGTTTCCTAACAAGTAAACTTTCGTTCTTCATAAACACTTTGGTGAAGTTCTCCAAAAAAACTAAATTATAAATACAAACACATATATATAAACATTACACACACACACACACACACATACTGTGTATATATATATATATAGTGTGTATATATACTGTATCTCTATATATATAAATATGTATGTGTATATATATAATACATACTGTACATACATATTTGTATATATACATATATATTATATATATACATATATGTATATGTAAGTAATATATATATATATATATATATATATATATATATATATATATATATATATATATGTACTGTATATACATATAAATACAGACGTATAAATGTACGTATATACAAATAATATATATATACATATATATACACATAGGTATATAGCGCGGATACTAATACAAGGAACGAAAGGTTATGTCAGCTGAATTCCTGGAATTCTTTGCCCTCGGCGGAATGCCATTTTTTATGTCTGTATTTACAGGGTTGATAAACTTTTATATATATATAATCAATAATAATGTAATGATGAGTGTCGAGACGGCCTCTATTATCATGTGATGTTTTTCAAACGAAGTGGGGGGTTATGGAGGCTACCTTCTGATTTTTATTTTTGTCTTGATTATTTTTTCTCGTAGCGTTAACATTGAGGCTAATGACTGGACGCATGTCACCACCAATAATCATATCAGTAACAGAAATTTTCCGAAAAAGCAACCACTCTAAAAGCAAAGCTACTTGAAGCCTACACTCCACTACCGAATAAATATACAGCCACTAATATTTGCGTCACTCCAGTCGACGTCACACTCATTACTCGACTCGCCACTGAGCAAACTACTGCTGACAAGAAAAACCGAATAAAGAGTAAAAAACGAAACTACATAACGCAGGGGGAAATTTCACCGTTTCAACACTTCCGCCTGAATGTACCGCAGCACCGTAATGTTGCAAACACTTAAAACCCCCCTCCGAGGCATAACGAAAGTTTCGTAGCTTCAGACTTTAACACTCGAGAATGCTGTATCTCCTACACTTTCTCCCGGCGTAATCCTCTCTTTTGGCAGACATAAAAGTGGCGAAGGTAAAAACGCTAACAAAATAGGCGGCGGTCACGCTAACCCATAATGTTGGTCATAATAGCCTAAACCAGTGGCATATGGTCTACCTTACTTCCACCGTTGTTGAAAAACGCTTAAAAAAAGTTTGGAAACGGCGACAATGGGTTTCAGGAACGATTAAAAGCACAAGATCTGACTGTCGCATGTTCTACGTCAGTCTGATACTCGAAGCAAAGGAGGTATGAACCGCGGTGGCGCAATACCGTGACTCATGGTTTATACAGGTATGAAGCTCAATTTGCTTCATAATATTGATGACATTATTCGTCCCTCCGTCGTGACTGCCATCCGCTATACGCCACTGACCGCATTTCCTCCCAAACATGTTAAAAAAGACAAATTACAACCGTGTGAGAATTTTCTTCTGCACTCATATTCCCCTCCTGCACAAAAACACTGACGGTTCCAAAGTATGTCACCGAGAATATCATGACTGGACTGTCCTGGCTTACGGTCCATTTATCATTATTTTCCTTTCACAAGAATGTAAATGATAAAGTAACGAAATGTCAATATTTCTATACAATGCGTGCCCAAGACATATCCAATCGCGGATTCCACACAAAAATCAACTAAAAGCGACTTTTTTTTAATCTCATAACATGACAGCCACAGGAAGTCTGACGAGCAACAGCCACAGAAACTGAAATTACATTACCCGTGCGAACACACAGCAGCGTTACCAAGTCCGTTACGACGAAGACGCGCGAACACTTTCACTCATGTCTGACAATGTGGGTGTGTCCCTATTAGCAGAATACCTTCAGAAAAAGAATAAAAACTGACACACTTGAGAAAGCCGACAATGTTCCCCATCACGTAACAGGCACTGAGAGACCGACAAATCTTCCCTGAGTGTATGCGGTGATCTGAGTGAGTTTTGGTCAAGATAGGACCCAATTGTTTCCTCCACTAAGAAGACCTCATCCTTTCGCTGTCCCTTTAGCAACCTGTCCATTCCTCGGAGCTCCCAGTCATGTCAGAAGCCTTATACAAGTAACTCCATCCTGGGGATGCCCCTCGAAGGGTAAGATGAGACGGGTACGGCCAAATGTATTGCCAGTTTTGGTCCAAGAATACTAATGCTATTTGTATCAACATGAAAAACGCCATGATTATTTGCTTTGCCAGTTAATTATAAGCACATGTTCAAACTGAATTTTGCTCCCGGATCAATGATAACTATCAGTCAACATGGGAAGGATGAGCTTAGCGTTTTCCTAGTTTACTAAACTTAGTCTCTAGAAGATGTTGTAACTCTATAACAAATATTATTCATCCTTAAAGGACAGAGAGAGAGAGAGAGAGAGAGAGAGAGAGAGAGAGAGAGAGAGAGAGAGAGAGAGAGAATTTTATTAGTATTAAAAAGGTTTCATTTTCACAGCCTAATTTCTTTTTCTGTCTAGGGGACTTCACCTTCACTAATTCGCCTCGTTGTTTTTTTCTAATCACACTTAACCCCCCACCCCACCAACCCCTCTCTCTCTCTCTCTCTCTCTCTCTCTCTTCCTCGAACACTTTAACACATATCCTGTGCAGTAGTTCCAGGAAGCAGGTGCCTCAGCTTAAAGGTGACCATAAATGTTTCACAACCGAACCAGCCGTGTAAAAGTCATAACTCACCCCATCCGATAAAAATCTCCCACAATCTATCCCAACTAAGAGAGAAACATCAAATAACCTACTGTATATGTCTGTTTAATGAGTAACTAAGAATTAGAATATACAATTTAGGCCGAAGGAATATTGGGGAAAAGGTTAAAAGATGTAACAGGAGGAAAATCTCGCAGCTGCACTATGAAACGATTGTTAGCAGAGGTTGGAAAGTAAGGTGGAAGAAAGAGAATATGAACGGAGGTAGAGTAAAAGGAATGAAAGGGGTTGCAGCTCGGGGCCGAAGGGACGCTGCAAAGAACCTTAAGTAATGCCTACAGTGCACCGCTCGTGAGGTACACTGACGGAGCTACCCCCTTTGGGGAACTATGACTATAAATAGTAAAACTCTCATGAAAGTAGAAACAGCACCTCGGCTCACAACAGGGGATCAGTAAAAGAAATTTTTTTAAAGTCTGCAAACCTATACAAACGCATTCAATCTGCCAGCCTATATTCTTTTCATGAAACCGTTCCCGGGATTATTCAGTAGCATCAAGTTTTGACGTCATCCATACAGCTGACCATTTGCTCAAATTGTTTCCGAAAATGCTTCAGAGTGAATAATGCTAAACGGTTCTTTTTGTAGTAGTAGATGGGAATTGTCTTTGAAACGGCTCCCTTGATCGTTCTGTTTCTCCTTTGCTTGTGCTCAAGTATGATGTCTCTGTAGTACCGGGCATATTTGATGAATTCCTTCCTATTTTCAGTTTCTTCTTTCGACATCTGCGAACAGCAAAATGTTAGCTATCAATTTCGCTTTATCTTCTTGATGTGGATGCTGCATGAAAATACATCCGTTCATATTGTAACTAAATGAGTTTCAGTGGCCAAGTTTGTACTTCTCCACTTGGCCCCTCTCTCAATTCAGTGTTTCGAATAATCGAAACGTTTGTCTCGGTAAAAAGGCTTTATATACTTGTATTATTGTTATGCAAAACTGTTAAGGGTAAATTCGTCGCTTTTCAAACTAGTGTTTTCCAGTTCGACGAAACATTTATGTAAGGTGACTTTTCGTGAATATACCACAAAAAAAGCTTGACAAAATGAACGAAGTCTAGTCTTGATACTCTGACACATGCGCTGAATATCCAGCCTGTCTCCATATACAGTCACTGAAATGAGTCTCCATATACAGTCACTGGAATGAGTCTCCATATACAGTCACTGGAATGAGTCTCCATATACAGTCACTGGAATGAGTCTCCATATACAGTCACTGAAATGAGTCTCCATACACAGTCACTGAAATGAGTCTCCATATACAGTCACTGGAATGAGTCTCCATATACAGTCACTGAAATGAGTCTCCATACACAGTCACTGGAATAAGTCTCCATATACAGTCACTGAAATGAGTCTCCATATAGCCACTGACATGAGTCTCCATATACAGTCACTGAAATGAATGTAGTCTTGGTTTTCACACAAAGACGGTGAATATCATGTTCCTAAATAGCTAAAGACAATGAGTCTCCATATACAGGTGTTGGCCCTCCATATACAGTCACTGAAAAATAGGCTCAAAGGATAAGAGCGTCAACAGTCACTGGAAAATCTCAAACAGTCACATCGTGAAAAACGCAGACGGTCGAAAAAATACAGTCACTGAAATGAGCTTTTTGTTACTGAAACGAGTCTCCATACACAGCCAGACGATTAACATAACTGAGTTTCTCGTGAACTTCGCCACATTGTACACTACTGTAATCTTAAATGGACTGAAGAACATTATCTTACCATTCTAATCACAGAACAAACCAATGATGTCACTGAAATGGGTCATAATCTCCGGATTACAGTCACTAAAAGAGTTCCAAAGATTGAAATGAGTCCGTAGATATTTTAATACTTTCAGCCAGAAATACCTCAGTCACTGAAAAGTTTGAAAATCTCTTTCACAGTTTTGGAAATTATTTACAGTCACGATAAATCAGTCACAAAAATGCGCCGAAGACATTCACTGAAATCGAGTTTCCTTTACAGTCACGTATAATGAGTATACAGTCAAACTTTCAGCCACGGCCCATGAAAACTCTTATCACTGAAATGAGTCTCCAACATACCATGAAACTATACAGTCACGGTCCGGTGGTACAGGAAATGAGTCTCCACGGACCATGAAAACTCTAGTCGTGACCACTGAAATGAGTTCATACACAGTCGGTGAAATGAGCCTGAGTTGTCACTGAAATGAGTCTCTATACACAGTCACTGGAATGAGTGCCATATACAGTCACTGGAATGAGTTTAAGTCACTGAAAATAAAATGAAAACTACTGATAGTCACTGAAATGAGGCTGCAATTTGATATGTTTGATGATTGGAGGGTGGATGATAAAATAGCTAAAGACAAAGGGTGCAGCCCTCTGAAAAATAGGCTCAAAATGATAAGAGCGTCAAAGGGAAAATCTCAAACGCATCTGACGGTCGAAAAATACCCGGCTTTTTGGAGAAGGCAAAGAGTTTCTCGTGTCACAATTGTACAGTTTTCTTTGGACAGAAAACTACCATTCTAATCACAGAACAAACAATTCAGGATCATAACAGGATTGGAAAGCTAAAGAGTTCCAAAGATACAAATAACAATGATTTATTTATGCCAAAGTTTACAATCCTTTCAGCACCAAATTAAAACCAAACAAGAAATATGCGCCTTGCTGAATCATTTTTTCTGACATCACAAGCCATTTCTTATCAGCCACCCATGAAACTGTCAGGGTCCGGTGGTGGCTTCAGCCACGGCCGATGAATCATCAAATGTGGCCGAAAAATTTTACTAGTGCTGATGATGGCTAACTTTAACCTTAAATAAAATGAAAACAATGAGGTAGGGACTCAGTGTTTGATGATTGGAGGGTGGATGGTAAGGACTAGTGTCCCTAGCCTTAGGCCTCGACAGCAAAGGTCACAACAGTCTACAGAAAACTAAAAAGGACATTCAGGCTGACATTCTCACAGATACAAATAACAATGATTTATTTATGACAGAGTACAATCCACCAGCACCAAATAAAACCACAAGAAATATAAATTTTGAATCTTTTTGACATATAAATTCATCACGAGGCTTCAAATATGAAAAGATTCAAATAAGACGCAAAATTTTCTAGTGCTGTGACATATACACACACACATATATATACACATATATATATATATATATATATATATATATATATATATATATATATATATATATATATATATGGTGTGGCATCCTCCAAGAAAGCAGTGCTATATATATCAATCTTTGATCATTTCTAAAATAATTTTAGATTCCGGACAAAGAGCTCTCTCATGGTTAGGTCACAGGTGTCACAGAACAAGTATAGCAAAACCTAGAACCGTAATTGGGTAACGCATAATTGTATGAGTGCGCATGAGAAGCTAACTTTGTATGTACCTGCAGTAGTTACACCAGCATTGAACAATTAACGTATTAATGTTCAGAGAGAGAGAGAGAGAGAGAGAGAGAGAGAGAGAAGAGAGAATTCTTGTGCAGAAACTGACACATGACTGTTGTTCAAAAAAAAGGCGAACTGTTCTGCCCGACTAATCACCTCTTTCTCAGTTAGCGATGGTCTGATCTCATTCAAACTAAGGCACAGCTGGCTCCTTGAATTTCGGTATATATCATGACAAGCTAACGAGAAGTGTGGCAACTCCATAATGCAACAAGTAACGAACCTGTTTATCTAATAAGAAACCGCTGGCAACGGTGCATGTGCAACAAAGTCACAGACATCCAACCGTGGCGAAAAGCATGTTCACCAAACGACACTATGTTAATTAGGTAACAATATCGAAGAACAAATTCATGAATGAATATATAGGATTTAGGCCAAAGGGCAAGCGCTGGGACCTATGAGGTCATTCAGCGCTGAAACGGATAATGACAGTAGAAAGGACTGAAAGGTGTAACAGGGGGAAAACTTCGCAGTTGCACTTTGAATCAAGTGTTAGGAGAATGTGGAGGTTGTTCAAGTATACCTTAGTTTAGCCAGACCACTGAGCTGATTAACAGCTCTCCTAGGGCTGGCCCGAAGGATTAGATTTATTTTACGTGGCTAAGAACCAATTGGCTACCTAGCAACGCGACCTACAGCTTATTGTGGAATCCGAACCACATTATAGCGAGAAATGAATTTCTATCACCAGAAATAAATTCCTCTTTTCTTCGTTGGCCGGTCAGAGATTCGAACTCGCGGCCAGCAGAGTGCTAGCTGAGAACGGAACCCACTCTCCCAACGAGGAACCAGGAGAGGGTGGAAAGTAAGATGGAAGAAAGGGAATGCGAACGGAGGTACGGTAAAAAGAATGAAAGGGGTTGCAGCTAGGGGGCGATGGGACGTTGCAAAGAACCTTAAGTAATGCCTACTGTGCACAGCATGAGGCGCACTGACGACACTAACCCCCTACGGGGGAGGAACAAGTGAAGCATCCCAGGTTAAGTAGGTGACGAGGCCCTTTCACGCCAACTACTTCCCTGGGGGCTATGAACTGTTGCCACATTTCAAACGACCCCTTATTACTTGCAATGACATGTTCTGTCATTCGGCAAAAAATATATGTGTGTAAAACATTACGTCTCTTAGGGTTTGTGACTTATCAGGTTAATTCCATTCCTTTCTCCATTACAAACTTGAGAGAGAGAGAGAGAGAGAGAGAGAGAGAGAGAGAGAGAGAGAGAGAGAGAGAGAGAGAGAGAGAGAGAGAGAGAGACGGATAACCAATAGAATTGAGACTAAATTCAATCAAAAGGAAGTAAAGTCCGGGAGAAAATATAACAAGAAAGAAAATAACAAGAAAACCATACGATGCAAGGAAAAATGAGAGAGAGAGAGAGAGAGAGAGATAACGGATAACCAATAGAATGAGACTAGACTCAATCAAAAAGGAAGTAAAGTCCGGGAGAAAATATAACAAAAAAGAAAATAACAAGAAAACCATAAAAGACAATATGATGCAAGGAAAAATGCCGTGAATGAACAACTAAAGGGGGAATATAACAATAACAGCACTTCCAATAATAACAGAAAGAGGGGAAAATTAATTAGGCAGCATAGAAATAATTTTTTTACTGCAAAAGAAAATGCAAAAGAACTAGAATGCTATGTTACACCTCGAGGTATCATTACAGCGCATATCCAAAAGGAACTACAGCACATCGTAAACTTGAAATTGTATCCATTCATTGCTACGTCTGATAATACTTTCTCTCGTAGCTGCTGCTACTAGAAACACACTCCTGGTCCTGAATGAACATTCCAATGAATGGTGACTGACCCAGAGGGATGGCTGAAACACCAATTGGGGTCGTCTGTGGCTGAGGCGAAAGTGCTGCTTACCAGGCGCTTTTCAAAGGACCAGAATTCTTTTCCTTATATTGTGAAACAAAGACAAAAACTTTTTAGGAACAATAACAATGACAAGAAATTACTTCAGCACCTTAATTTCGCCAAAGCAAACGAGAACCTTAATTTTTCTTTGCAGTCAACCCACTGATATACCAAAACTTGACCCAAGAGATTCTCTTGAAAATACTACAGACTTTAACCTACGACTTCAAGGTCACGTAGAATACAATCGATTTTAAAGATGGAAAATATGTCTTAATGTTAATAATACCCAACGTATAGTAGTACTTCAAAGAATTTTTTAAGAAAATTAAACAACTTATTAACTTAGTGGTAGTGATTCCAAACAGATGAAGCAATTCTTACCGTGAGAATCACATATGTGATTAATAAAATGAACACTCTCAGAATGTACTTATATCACGTCTCGCCCATTCTTTAATAAGATGACTGCAAGGCCCACACCTGAATAGCCTCAGGTAATATGTTAAGTAAGCCCTTCATGATTAGTAACAAAGCTTTTGTTGCGTAACAGAGCCTTATGGCAATGGAAATGTTTCTACATTCTTGCGAAACTATTTGTCATGACTTAAAACAGCATGTTATTCCATGTACATACGCTACCGGGGTCTAAGCGATGACAGGCAGGGCAGCCGATCGAGACTACAAAGTCTACCCCAAAGCCAAATCAAAGTCCTTCAAAAGAAGGCATCGTGCTCACCCCATACAAATGGGAAAAAAGCACGTTAAAAGAAGAAGAAGAAGTTATTCCACATACACTGGATACTAGGTCGATCAATACAAATACGCATACATAGAACTACACACAAGACCACAGGTTTATGCAGAAACATGAACAGTTTAAAAATACCTGGTGAATCGTTTCATCCGGGTGAAGGGGGGGGGGTTAACCTCGAAGGGGCCCCTTCCCATTTTTTCATTATATGGTGGTGATTATTTTATATTTCATCTTTCTCTAACCTCGGATGTAACGCACAGCGCGCAAGCCGCAAAGTACATCATTTACTTTAGTCAACACGCCACGGGTTTAAGAGAACGCGCCCAGATGGTTCCTTCCAAGCTGGAGACGCTATTTTTAACGATTGTGTGCGCGCCCGTGGTGTAGTTTTTTTTAGCATTTTATAAATAATCAATGACCAATTTCTTATATTCGGATATACAGTATTTATTTTTAATAAGTTGCAGTTTATTTTTAAGAAGTTATTAGTAACTTCTTCCTTTTTCTTTTATTTTTTACTCGATGGGATAAAGATATCCTAAACAGGTGCAAAATTCAGAATGATTTATTGACAGGAGAAGTTAGCATGACTGCAAGAGGAAGGGCTGAACCAGCGAATGTTTCAGAGGGGGTTCATGTGAGATTTAACTGTCATATCGGCTGGGAGCAGAGTACTATTACTGAACGTGTTCATTAATCAAATGAGAATAAAAATAAAAGTATCTAATAGTTCCGTCAATGACAATCACATTGTCTAATACGTAATTTTTGATGACGAAAACCTTGCGTAAGCAGTAAAGCACTGATGTGTCAACCCTTGACGAGCCACGTACGTAATAATCCCAATTCCTTAACCAACTACTTAGTCTAAGGTTAGCAAGAAAACGCGAGCCGTCTTTCTCTTATTACATAATTACTTTAATCGTAACAATTATTATAATGGTAATTAGGGGCCCTAGCAATTTAGTTACGCCTTATATCCTTAAAAGGAAACTTAAAAACTTTCACAGCAATACGTCTGAACCATGACATCTGCTACGCCCACAGAAAGGAGGGCGGTCAATTTAAACTTCCTTCTGAAAATGAAGAAATAAAAACACTTCGAATATGAAAAGGGAATGCATGATGTACACTACATCGAATTGGAGATCAATTAACTTGTTCATTCAATGGATCGCTGGTAATAGCAGATCCAAAGCAAAAGATTGGGATACCACTGGTAAGGCAATCGGAAAGGGCAATAAATAGGGAATTTTTTCTCCCAAATAGATATAAAACAGAATCTGAAAATGCATGACAAATTTGTTTACTAATGTAAATAATCATTAAAAGTAATGATTAGTTAAATAGCAGCAGTTCTAGGGATATGGGGAAAAACTATAATATTCATAAAACTTCTAGCAATATAATGACACGTCTGTCAAACACTAAATTACAGAGAAACATTGATGGCATAAACTTATACAACATAAAATTAGTCTTAAATAGCAGCAAGGATAGAAGATATAAAGAAAAACTATCAGTATTCATAAAACTCCTAGCAATATAATGACACGTCTGTCAAACACTAAATTAGAAAGAAATATTAATGGCACATAAGCGAATCCCGTATAAAACATAAAGATAATACAAGGCATGCATGAGTCATAAATAAGTGATCATTTTGAATGTTGGGACATTACGTAATTAATTAAAAATCTACATTTTGGCATTCACATTTGAAACAAATTTACCATGCAAGTTCCACAGTTGGGAGAATCGTACCCGTGACCTGTTATCCAATTGCTCAGAATTTCAGAAGACATTAAAGAAAAATGGTCGACTAGACGTCAAACAAAGAAGTAGTAGGAGGACAGAGGCGTTCCTAGACATTTTGGGGCCGGGGGGCACAGTCCCATTTGGGGCCCCCTCTAATGGGGTGGGAGGCGGGAGAAGCGAGCCAAAGCAGCTGGGGAGTTGGGGGGGGGGGGATTTTTAGAATATGAGCAATTGTAGGATCATTTTAACACTTGCAAATGCAAATTTCAGAAGTTTAGCTTGTCCTGTCATAGCAGCAATGGTTAAATTTCGCATTTTGGGGTCACCCTCACTTTGGGGTGGGGGGCATTTCAAACAGCCTCCCCCCTCAGGAACGCCACTGTGGGAGGAGCAATTATTTTATCCCAAAAGATGCAGTGAAAAATAGTCAAGACTTGGGAGATCAGTCTGCAGTATTTTATAAGTATTTTGCTACATCACAAAGTGATGAATGACTTGACATTCCAAAAAGCATAAATGCGGCGGTGATCCTGCAGATGACATCAAGTCAGTGAAAGCTAAACTACGTTTTATTCTGCTCATCAACATCTCAGGTTAGCCAGCTAAGAGAAGTGAAAGGCCACAGATGTTTTAATGTTGGAGCATAGGTAGTCCAAGGTGGATTGCGTAACAAAAACATTTGGTATGTGATCAGTTTTCATCACCGGGGCCCCATACTGGATTGTCATATAATGCAGTACATGACAGGGCATGTAAAGAGTGTGTGGGGTGGAAATTTTGTGACCATATGCCAGAGACAAAACTCTTAATATTATTATTATTATTATTATTATTATTATTATTATTATTATTATTCAGTAGATCAAGCCTACTCAAACGGAACAAGCCTGTAGGGGGGCACTGACTTGAAATTCAAGCTTCCGAAGAATATGGTGTTCATTAGCAAGAATTAAGAGGATGTAAAGTGAAATACAGAAAGAAGAGATCCCACTTGTCAAAAAAAAAAATTAATTAATTAATAATCAGATAAAGTATTCAAGTGCAAGAAGAATAGTATTGGGGTAGTAATATATTGCATTTTCGCTTGAACTTTTTAAGTTCCAATTGCACGACATCCTCTGGGAGGCTGTGCCACAGTCCAACGGTGTGAGGAACAAAGGACCTCTGGAACTGAGAAGTTCGACAGCGAGGCACATTTACTGCATATGGTGCTACTGTTCAGCGAATCTGGTTGCTCTCGGCAAATAAAGGGAATCATGGGTCAATTGTCAATGTGAAAGATCTCTATGGAAATACAACTTACGAAAAAGTGACAAACAAGAGACCATCCATCGATGGTCCAAGTCATAACTGCTACTATTAGGAAACAGAAACCTACCACCACGAACAACTCTATCTAAGAGAGATAAATCTCTGGCAGAAGCAGACATCCACACCAGGGAACAGTATTCCAGTAAAGGAAGTACAAATGACCTACAGCAGGCTGCATTGATTTTATCACTGTTAAGACGTTTCTCAAAATTTATATGAGAGTCAAAACTTATACCTAGAATAGTTAGGGCTTCAGACTCATTCAGCAAAGTTCCACCCACCTGAAGGGGAGGATTGGGTGGAAAATCTGTATGAGATCTGCTAATCAGTAGTTTTTGTTTTACTGGAGTTCAGCCTCATACACCAACCACTACATCATTCACTGATCCAGTCCATATCCCAGCTGAGGCTGAGGGCAGTTTCATTTCTCATAAGTGGAGACTTTACTACACCCACAAGTGTTGCATCATCGGCATACTGAACAATCTTGTTTTCTAGGCCAACAACCATATCACTTGTATACACTAAAAATAACAGTGGACCAAGAACACTGCCCCGTGGAACTCCAGACACAACAGGTTTTGGTTCACTAAGGATCCCATCCACAGCAACTCGCTGCTGCCTACCTGTAAGGAAATCTTGAAGTAATCCTAAAACATATCCACCCACTCCAAGATTCTGCAGTCTATAAGTAAGTGCCTTGTGATTTACTAAATCGAAAGCAGCACTAAAATCTATCTGAATTACTCTGCACTCAAAACCCTTATCAAGGTTCCCTTGCAAATGGCATGTCAAGTCTAAAAGAGCATCGCAGGTACCTAACTGCTTCCTGTATGCATACTGACCTTTAGCTAACAATCCTTTAGATTCCACATACTTATATAGTGGCTTATATATAAGTTAGTCAGCAACTTTGGAGAGCATAGAAAGAATACAGATTGGCCTGTAGTTATTGCAGTCTGCAGATATGCTACTCTTCAGAACAGGCACTGTATTACTGAGCTTGCGCTCATCCATAAGATACTACGTCGGCATAAAAATCTATAGAATCTAGTAATCTTGGGAGAAAACACACTAGAAACTAGTTTATCCAAAATTTTCTTAACATCCCTAGAGATAAACACAAAATTTTGTAAGAACAGGTTCAGGATGACAAGTATTAGGGACAGGGAAACCCTCAGCTGATTGCTTAGCTTCAAAAGCTTGATGAAGCAGTTCAGCCTTTTCTCTGGGGTCAGTAACCAATCTATCATCCATCTGTTAGTAGTGGTGGAATGGAAGACGAGCCTGATAGATGATGACAATTTGGTCCACCATAGATGAGGCTGAGTAACTCCTTCAAGTTTGCTCTTCAAGGAATTATTGTAATTTCTCTTGGCTGTATGGTAAGTTCTATTCTCAGCATGGCAAGACTCAACAAAAATAGTGTAATTTTCATTTGAACAATTTTGTCTTCATGCGTTGAATTTGGTCTGTTTGTCATGGTAGGCTCATATACATGTATCACTAAACCATGGCTGCTCTTTTGTCCTAAATTTTATTACCTTTCTAGGGACATATTAAAATAGCCATCAGCATTTCATTTAGCTTTTTCTTGGGATCAGGATCTAATATAGAACGTCACTCGTTTATAAGTAGGGTGTCTGTATATGGATGCATTCATCCTTATGTACCATGCAGTGACTGACAAGTTTGAATAATGCGATCCCAACTGGCTCTGGATTTTAGCCAGGCCATTTTTTCCAATGGTGGAGTTAGGAATGTACTGACTGACAGATCTGTCCATCTCAATGGTGCAATGATCAGAATAAAATTGCAAAAAAGAAGAAAAACAAGAGGTCCACAGGTCTCACAGCTTACTTGAGCTACCTGTTGTGTATGAATTGTATTTTCACACATATTAATTTAAAGGTAAAATTGGACTCTACTGTGGCATCACAATGGCTCCCTATTTTGAATAAATTCGAATTTTCAGTGCATAGTACATAAGGATGAATGCATCCATATACAGACACCACCCTACTTACAAACAAGTTACATTCTGGACAGCCATTTGTATGCTGAATTGTTTGTAAGTTGGTTACTGTACTCTTCATGCCTATATAAGTACAGTAAGATGTCAAATCAATAGAGTACCATATGTTGTTTATCTTAAGACAAAATACACTGTACATAGAGTAATGTATGTACAGAATAGGGACATAAAACGAAATTTGAACTTACAGATGGCAAAGGGGAGCACTCTGAACACAATTTTAATTTGCGATCCCATTTGTACATATCTCTGAATGTTTGTTCTTTGAACGTTCTTCAGTAGGATGGTGTTTGCAAACCTCTGAACCTCACTATGGCTCTGGGGGCTAGCGTTTGAAGAAATTTGAATCCACACTGCATAACAAAGCTTTCAACTAAAACTTTGTTGTTTCTGGCCCAGTAGCTCTAGAGAAAAATTTGAATCCTCTTCACCCAAAGATGCTTTCTGCCAAGTTTGCTTGAAACTGATTAGGTGGCTCTGGGGAAGACGAAAATGTGGATCGCTAATGCTGCACAAACTTGCAGACAAAAAGCATGGCTACCCCTCCCTGAACAAATCTGAATCCCTTCACCCAAAGATATTTTCTGCCAAGTTTGCTTGAAGCTTATTCAGTGGCTCTGAGGAAGACAAAAATGTGGATTGTTAACACTGTACAAATTTACAACAAAAAAAAGCCTTGGCAACCCCTCATCCCCACCTCTTTAAACAAGCTTGAATCCCTTTTCCTAGATATATACTGTCTGCCGAGTTTGCTTGAAATGCCATCAGACTTGCAGACCATGGACATGGCAACCCTTCCCCTCACCCTCTTTAAACAAACTCTGATCCCTTTCCCGAAAGATAGTGTCTGTCAAGTTTGCTTGAAAATGATACAGTGGCTCTGAGAAGACAAAATTATGGATAGTTTATGCCATACAAGCTTGCATATAGGAAAGACAATGTTATACAAACATTATTCAGAAAACTTTCACCTAAGTCTTAAGAGGTGAGTTGAAAGCAGTGATGAACATAACCTTCAACTGGGACGTGGAAAATCCTAGCCTGCACAAATAGGAGAATTGCACACACTTCTTCTATCCTTCCTTTTGACTTGGCTGGATACACTGCTCATTCCTCGTGAACCAATCCACACATTTTGTGCTTTAAAAACCCATTAATTGCACCTAGATGCCTTAAGTTATCCAGTTCTTTGGAACTCACCCAAGCCTACGGGTAAATCTCAGTGTGTCACTAGGGGACATTCCCATTTGCTGTGTCACCATCCCTAAGGGACACTTCCATTCCAGTGTGACCTATGCAAGGTACGCTGCCATTCAGAGTCATCTCAGAGGAGCTCACCCATTTTCCAGTGGCACCTTCTAAAGACCACTTCCTTATTTAGAATACACTCTGCCCGTTCAGAGTGCCATTTCATTTTCCACACAATTGGTTGTATGGCCATCCTAAAATTTTGAACATTCTTGGGGAAATCAGACCCCACGCTAAGCATCAGCCAAGGTGTACAAATTTTTCACCGACATAGGTAAACCTACGGCATTAAAAGGAGAACAACTGATCCAATGGGTTCAGGAGCAAGTAGCTGCCGCTAAGAAAACCAGAGAAGAAGAAAGAGTATGAATTGCAGCTGGAACGGCTAAGTCAAGAAGAGAAGGAGAAGCAGGCGGAAAAGGAGCGCCAAGAGAGAGAAAGGCAGCGACAGCATGAAGAAAAGGAGAAAGAAAAGCAGTGACAGCATGAAGCGACAGTATCACCTAGCCTTGTCCCAAGAGAAAGAAAAGGAGTGTCAATATCAATTAGCCTTGAAAGAGAAGGAACTCGAGCTCGAAAGATCCAAGCAAGGAAAGTGCCAAGGCACTGGCCCAACACTGAGCTGCTAATCCAACCGAGGCCTCCTCTCCATCCATTATCTCAAATATCAACCACCTTATTGCCCCCTGGAATGATGCAGAGCCAAAGGCGTGGCTGGAGCATGTGGAAACCCTCTTCTCGGAATACAATCCCACTGACTGCCATGATCCTAGCAAAACACGTGGCTGGAAAGGGTCAGGATGCCCTCAGTTCCTTAGAAAATGGTGACAAGAGAAACCTTGAGGCAGTCAGGAAGGCCATAACAACGGCATATGAGATTATGCCTAAGAGATGGAGGCAAAGATGGGCAAAAGTTCTGGTCCCAAAGGAGATCAGCTAAACCTTGAAATCCGACTGAGAGAGAGAATAGCATGAGAGAGAGAGAGAGCTATTCTTATGATAACAAAAGATGGAAATTCAATATTAAATAAACTTTTAAATGAAATGAAAGCTAATGTAATTTCATTTAAAAAGTTAGCTAATAGTTAAAAAAGAAATAAATGGTTGACATAAGAATATAGGAGAGTGTGAAGATTAGTATACTCTCTCTCTCTCTCTCTCTCTCTCTCTCTCTCTCTCTCCCTCTCCCTCCCCATTCCACCGATCTATTTTTAGAAGTCTTCTCCACCTCATTTTTAAAAACTTCTTTATTCTGTCTCTTGCTCTTTGTTTTGAAATGCTCTGTGTCTATGTTTTAGAATGGCGCATTTACTGTTTGCTAAAGGTACAGGTAAAATTAGATAAATTTAAAATTTATCTACTGTACAATTAAAGACATACAAAGAAACATTAATACGTAGGTTGTGCTAATGAATGAGAGAGAGAGAGAGAGATAACAGTTGTCCTTACTTAAGAGAGTGATATTTTTTATGAGTTATTATGGACAGAGAGAGAGAGAGAGAGAGAGAGAGAGAGAGAGAGAGAGAGAGAGAGAGAGAGAGAGAGAGAGAGAGAGAGAGAGAGAGAGAATTACATAAGAAACCTTTGACTCGCTAATCAGCAACATTCCCCCTTCTTTGACCTGCTAATCAATAACACTCCCCCTTCTTGTCATGTTAAATAGACATGTCAAAAGAAGTGGGGAAAGAAATTTGTTTATTCAAAATACATATCACATACAAAATTTGTAATTACAAGTTTATTATTATTATTATTATTACTTTTATTATTATTACTATTTTTATTATTATTATTATTATTATTATTATTATTATTTAAAAATTAGTACTTATTATTAGGTAAAAAATGTAGTTATCATACAGAACAAATAAAAATAAAAATTCTCTCATCTCAGTAGAGAGAGAGAGAGAGAGAGAGAGAGAGAGAGAGAGAGAGAGAGAGAGAGAGAGAGAGAGAGAGAGAAATTATTGCTTTTATTATTTAATGTTATTTAATTTACATATAAAAGATTGAAAACTTATTACATAAAAAGTTAAACATAAAATACACTTTTGCTGGGTTTCTCAGTATTCACAAATGTTCCCGTGTCTGTCAAAAACTTGTGTATGACAATTAGTTAGGTTCCAATGAAAAGTTCGCGTGTCTGTGAATTCGCACAACTCGAATCGCGTAAGTCTGGGGTATTTCTGTAAATATAATATAATATAATATATATATATATATATATATATATATATATATATATATATATATATATATATATATATATATATATATATATATATATATATATATATATATATATATATATATATATATATATATATATATATATATATATATATATATATATATATATATATTGTCACAAATGTTAAATATAGGGCAATATATATTTACAAAGTGTTCCAAATCCCCACTTATTGGCAGTGCTGATCCCTGGTTCTTGGCTCCGATCCCTGGTTCTTGGCTCCGATCCCCGGTTATCGGTGCTGACAACCAGGGATCAGCGCTATTATCGCTGATTTTCGGTTATCGTCATGCTCCCTTGAACAAAACTCCCACCAATTACTTTGCATGCCAGCAAGATAAAAAGAAAATAAAATTTAGATTAATGCATTCAAAAAATTTTAATTTTTTCCATGCTTTGAAAGTTTTGAACTTTGGAGAGAATTTCACAGGAGCAGCATCTGATACTGGAAGTTCATAAGATAAGCAACGCACTCAATCATGTACTGACAAAAATACATACTAAATGTTTCCTTTGGGGAAAGGAAAGAATAGGAAACAGGAATTGAGAGGAAATATAGAAAATGGGAATTCATCACAGAACAAGTTAAATCGGGAAAATCCAAATATGTAGGAATATTTTACGAGTATTAACAAGTATTTGCTTGATTGTAAGAAGAATACATAGTAGTTAATTACAAGAAAACTCGGGATAATAAGAGAAGGAGTTAAAGGAACAGCTTCTTCCCCCTCTTGTTCTTCTCTTCTTTGCAAAAATTCTTACCAAAAGAATATGTGCACAAAGCAAAATTTGAACTTGTGACACCATGTCAGTTCATATCTATGAATGTTCGTAACTTGAATGTTCGAAAGTGTGTGTGTGTGTGTGTGTGTGTGTGTTGTGTGTGTGCGTGTGTGTGCTTTGCTAAAACAAAATTTACCAAGACAAAGAAAAGACAACAATTTGGTTAGCTACTTCAAAGGTACTTCCTAGGAAGTTTCTTCCAACACAGAAGCAATTTTGTTCCTGGTTGATCCTCCACAGTCTGACATCCTGAGGCTTTCAACATTTAAGGAAGATCCTGACCAGTCTCAAAACATCAATCCTACTAAGAGTTCTGAATCAGATTAAGGTAAATTTATGGAATATTTTCAATCTAATAGTTACTTGCAGTGACCTGGGTTAGGTTAGGGGATGGGTCTAGGGCTAGGTGATGACCTGGCATCTTAGATTGTAGTCCTAAGTCCTGACCCCCTTCTCCAGCTAAGTAAGGGCGTGACCCTTGACTAGGTAGGGGATCTATGTCTATGTAAGGGCCCAATATCCTTGGTTAGGTTAGGTGAAGGGGTCCAGGAGTGCAAAACTTCCCCGGCTGGGTATGAACACAGGCGAGGAAAGGACGCAACCCCCTATGTCTGGTTAGGTTAAATTGATCCATGTATTTTATTTTTGTATTTTTCCTCGCCTAAAAACACCAATTTCCCCTATGGTGACTGTATGAAAAGTTTTGTCACTAACGAAATGGGTCAGAAATGTTCAAGTCGCACATTAACATATGAAAAAACTTAACGTCAAGAATGCAATTTTGGATTATGGTAAAATTTTACCCGGATTAGGACCTGGAACCTTTGGTTTGCTGTATCTTCTGAAATTTACCTTCCTGGTGCATTTTCATTTTTTAAATAATTTTCGTACTTTTTTTATTGAAACCCATAAGCCTAACTCCCTGCATGACGGCGATCCATAACTCAAAACCTACGGATCTCCAAGGATAATTAAAATAAACATCTAAAACCAAAAGGTGGGCATTAAAACCCTTATAACATTAATTTTTACGTTCAGGTGAAATTGTAGGCTATATATTTACTATTAACAAATGGGATTGTTTTCTAAGTTGCCAATAAACGGTATGAAATTGGAACCTACATTTTTGAAAAGCCCTTCATCAGATTACGACTTATAAGGTAAAACAATACCAGGCCCCTACCATAGCTAATACGGCAAAATTGTAACCAGTAAACATCCCTAGGTTACGTGATATTATTAAATTTTATATCGGCAACTTATAAAATATTATTACCAACAAATGATCACGATCCCGACCTGTACTAGACTTATCATTATAATACGAGCAGGCTACTTGACTCTTGCAGGAATTTGTGATAGCCCAGATCTACATTAAAAGGGGACAAAACTGTTGCCAAAGAATGAAAATTTGGTTTTTGCAACAACTCACCTCATAATTTAGGCTTGGGTATCCCATGAAGCCTACGGTAAGTAGTTAGGGTTGACCACATAACCTTCACATGGGTGATATGAACTAGCACAGTGGCTCAACTTTTCGGTCATTTTTAATGCATAAAAAAACAATTTCTTGCAATATGTCACTTTAGTCTGTCCCACATAGGCTATTTGTCTGTCACTGAATAAAATTATACACTGGGACAGAGACACTAGCACGAGGAAAAACTAGAACGAAAGGAAAACTTAGTTTCGTCGAACGCGTCGCTAAAGTTACAGCTGAAGCTGATTCAACAGTGTTGCCAAATCTAAATCTTCAGGAAGATAATATGTTAAAATTGTTGTGAAATTATGCTAAATAGACCAAAAAGATGCTAGATTTATCATTGAATTATGCTAGAATTATGCCAGATTTTAGGCTAATGATCAGCTAAACATTAAAAGGTTAGTGATTAATTAAAACAACGATAAATGTTATTTGTTATTTTAATATTGATCAATTTATATTGCAGAGTAGAACAATGTTGCCAGCTAGTTTTTTCACACACATTCCACAGAATGAAAAAAATATATATTTATAATTCCTCTTAAATTCAGATTCCAGCCTACAGACTTTATTATTTCTCAAAATTAAAATAAAATTAGTGTTTTTTTTTGGGGGATACAGCCTGAAACATTTCTCAAAATAAAATTAAATCATTATCTTCAGTTAAAACAAATATCTAGCCTACTTACTGAGGCCACTGTGGGTATATATCCTTTGTACCCACTGCTTTAAGCATCTCGTTTGTTGGTTCAAATGACGAAGCATACAGTACACGGGTGAGACAAATCAGCTGAGTCTGCGTCTCTATGCGACTCCGACAGAAGTTCAGACTTCGAAACCTAACCGTCCAACGTGTCTCGTATGGCTGATGACAATTAGAGTAGCCTACATTCATTGAATGGATGCATTTAAATATTTTTTCACGTTCTGATTACGCTGGAAAGTTGGAAATTATGAAATCTGAGTTTGTCAGGAAGATTATGCTAGAATATGCCAAACATTGCAGAATTATGCTAAAAAATAAATTATTCTAGGAAAGATGCTAAACACTTAATTTGAGGCAAAATTATGCTAGAAGCATAAAATTATGCTAGATTTGGGAACACTGAGCAGAATCGAGTTTCTTTAAATTATTACTGTAAAAAACAGCTGCATACTGCGTTTAAAACTGTAGTTATTTTTACTTATGTTATTTAAAAACTTAACGCTGCTTAAATTAATATAAGAACTGGAAATCTATGAGATCTGTTATTTGCAATTTTGTATCATTAACTGCAGATTTCAAATCACTTAATATGGCTTTACATGGGAATGAAAACTTACTGCTAAAATAATTCAGTACCTGCAGTATATTACATGTTGCTGACTATCAAAGAACTAGTTTCAGTTGAAACTAGTCATTAGGCCCGAAGACTTCTGAGTGTATTTTGGCCTAACAGAGTAATCAACATTTTGCTTTCCGATCTTCACAAAAATATTCATTATGGTTCTACGATGATGTAAACTTTCTTGAGAAGTTTTGAGAGACGCCGCTGTAGAAGTGCGCTATCATTTCCCAGCTGTAGCAGGGTAGGATAAGAAATGGGGAAAAAAATTCATTTTATATAATCCACTCTTAAAGGTCATTGTAAACAATGATTGCAAATTTACCACAGAATGAACTTTAAAACTTGGTGTACCCCATATAGGTTTGACCTAGGCAGTATCAAGACAGTGATTAATTTAATTAACTGTTTATATTTTGTCACATTTAAAAGCAGCATAAGTACGTGCGTTGCCACATTCTAAATCATACGCTACCGGTACGAGTGTATAAAAGGCAGTCATATAAACTTACGCACATAAGGCAATTGATGGTAAAAACTTTTTTCCACTCAAGCTTACACCTGAAGTACATTTCGAAATATGTTTGATGTCTATTGTAGCTGACATAAAGAACTTTGCATTCTAGTATGCATACATCTCAAATATTGGAAAGCGTCTTGTAAACAAACAACAGAAAATGCTTGCAAAGTAATTTCCTTCTAGTGTACGACTTTGAGGATACTTAGAGAGAGTTGTTTAATAAGCATTATGATACAACCGCAACCAAAAGCAAAATTGACATAGTTGGAATAAAATTGTTCCTTAGAGAAGGAGGAAATAAAAAATACCTGCCAAATATATAAGCCTAGGCCTCGTGTTTACTTGGCCAAGATTCTCTTCCTAAAGGCTGTTTCACACCGGATGCGATGCTATGCGTGCCACGCTATGGTAGCCATGCTACGGCACATGGCTTATAATTGTTGGCATTGTTTTAAGCAAGGCCGTTCACACCAGGTTTGAAGCTATGCTGTCGATGTCTGCGACACAGTGTGCATAGCTTCCAAGATTGCCGGGCACAATTTTTGTGGAAGGAGCTTGTCTTGCGCATGGGCACTTGGGTCTCACAGCACATGTTCCCTCCCCACCTCCCTTGTACTGATAGATTTCCTGTAGTTGGTTTCCTTCTTAATATCTTGTTCCATGAATGATAGAACTTCAGAGAACTGAGCTGAAATATTGTCTAAATTTCCTCTCATCCATTTCCAGCTCTAGAGCAAGATGATAATATTCACCAGATTCTAGTCTTTTCATATTTGTGCCCTGCACCCACTTCTTGTTTCTCTTATTATTGCTAAACTCAACAGTAATTGATCCACCTCCTGCTCTTCTTCCTCCACCACCATCTCAAGGGACCACGGCGTACCATCTCCCATCATTGCAGCAAAGGAACTGTGTGTGTTCACAGACATTCGTAGCTTTCAGTGTGAACATGCATAGCGAGTATAGCTAGCATGGCTCTGCAGCACAGTGTAGCGCGCTTAGAATCGCATCCGGTGTGAAACGGCCTTTATTGTGTCCAGCCTTTAAGGCTATGTATTTTTTCATTGGTATGACGATTCGATAACTTTTACCAAACAGAAATTATTTTAATATAATCGGAATTAAGTTACACGTAGAGTAAAGTTTAAATGAAGTAGCATTTTACCAAATTAAGTTTTACAGACCACTGAGCTGATTAACAGATTTAAATGACTTATTTTAGTAGAACCATTGGTTTTACCAAATGAATACCAGTTCGAGGGCTATAGAAATACATTCCTCTAACTCTTCATCAGCCGGCCTGAACTCCGGTCCATCGAGCGGCTGAAGCTCAACCGGTTCGGCTAACAAAAGCTACCAATACTAGCCTAGGCAAGCAAACTTCATTTTCTTGCTATCACCAACCTATGAGAAATATCATTTGATGAAAACGTAAATTAAACAAAGATTTGTTACACATAAAGATACAGTTTTTTTTTACTCTGAAGCAAATAATAGAAGTTGCTTTCTTCAGTTTGTTTCACAGCAACAGTAACCCAAGAAAGGTCGTTTTTACTTCATGTTATATGCTGTATATAAGACTGATGATAATCTGCTTTCAAAATTGAAATTGTTATTGGACTTTATTGCCATAATAATAAGCGGAAATTACAGGACGTAATAACAGAGAGAGCATATCTACTGATAAGACTAAAGCAAAATTATGGGTAAATAGATCTTACTATGCATTGCTTACTCGTGAAATATTATTTTGTTTCAACTACAGAATTCTTGTGCCGACTTCTGCTATTATTTAAGCTGCCCAACGTATCTTCATGAAGATATTGAATTAAAAAAAATCGCTGGACACACTAAGCACTTATATAATTTCCGTAGTTTCCGGTTTTTTCAAGATGTCCACGAATCTCTGCAGCGCCATCCTAGTGACAGAACACCAAACTACTTAATACAAGTTTACAGATAACATCTCCAGTTATCATTAACCGTTTAAAGCTCGTACTAGAGGCAAGACAAAAGGTATAATGGTTTTGCAACCAATATTGATTACAGGTGCAGTTTGGTAATAAGACTAAACCACGTCAGAAAACGTGTACATGTGAGAGACTACCTAAAGATTCTTTTAAGAGCAGTTTTCATATTGCATGATTCCCGTAGTTAAATGATTGGCTCATTGCAATCAATGTTCAAATATATATTGCTGTAAATAGAAAGGATAACTTAGTTGAAAAAATAAAATACTTGGCTAGCAAAGTAGATGATACAAAATTTACTTAGAGCTCATATAAGTAATGCGATGCTGTAACTGCCGAGCTTCGCTGCCAAACCCACGTTCAGCAGCCATGATGTCCGGCAGTTAATCATAAAACAGCTTCCAGTCACATGCTTATATGTCACGGGCATCACCTGACTTTGGGTCTCTGTCATATACCTGACCGACCTCCTTATAACCCAGGTTCCTTGCCTGTATCTAGATTCCAGCGCATAGCATTTCAAAAGCGGGCTTAATCTTGAGAAAAAATTATGGGCTGCGCAAGGAGCGAGAGTTCGTGCTGGCATAGGCTATAAGCAGCAAGAGTTCGTGCTAGTTCTTCATTGGAGGGGTGGGTAGAGCTTTCGGCTAGCACGCTGTTAACCCAGCGTTCGACTCTCCGACCGGCCAAAGGAGAATTAGAGGAATTTATTTCTGGTGATAGAAATTCATTTCTCGTCATAATGTGGTTCGGATTCCACAATAAGCTGTAGGTTCCGTTGCTAGGTAACTAATTGGTTCTTAGCCACGTAAAATAAATCTAATCCTTCGGGCCAGCCCTAGGAGAGCTGTTAACCAGCTCAGTGGTCTGGTTAAACTAAGATATACTTAACTTTTTTAAGAGTTCGTGCTGACATATAAAGATCTGAGCAAGAGTTCGTGCTGACATACAGTTGGCTTAATCTGAAACCACATGAGTGTGTGTCTTTACTTGTAAGTAACAAGGGCTATAATGCAAAACTTCCAGAGTGAATTTTGATATAGTGTTCTTTTGATCAGAATACAAAATAGGAAAAGAATGAAATGCTTCAGTTACAACAATAATATGAAGAATTTAAGTAAAGCACTTTTTATATTCCAATTGTTACCCAGAAAAGAAGAATAAAATCGAAATGCAGTGGAGCTGAACATGAAATAAATAAACAGAAAAACAGTGAAAAACTAATACTGTACTACTATAGTAGCAAATGCCATATTGTCTTGGCTTGCTTATCGACAAAAATATAAGACAATTTTATGCAAGAACTAAAAGGAAAAGAACAAACCGCGCGTATGACATCTTTACATTAACGAGAAACGAAAAGGAATGGTTAAGAAAAACGTACTGGAAACTAACGGTCTTACCAGCACTATCGTATCATCATCATCGCCTCCAACACCGCATGATGATGCAAAGGGCCTCTGGGAAATGCGGCCAGTCATGTCCTTCCTGTGCTTTATCTCCGCTCATCTCCAGCATCCCATCCCAATATTACTCTCATCCAAGCAGGTCTGGGTCTTCCGACGCTTATGTTTCCACAGGAACGCAGCTGATACCATAACCAGTATTAATAGACGTACTCTATTAATCCTGACTATAACTCCTAGTGTGAGGTTCAAGAAATGTCAGAAGTGAAAGACTGATCCTTTTTTATGTTGTCGTTGTTTCAGATTTAGCTGGCCTTGTGCCAGCACGGGCTCTTGCTCCTGGATCAGCCTACCGTAACTCTGTGTTGATGATGAGTCTGTGAGATGGTTAGGTTAGATGAAAACTTTATTATGGTGCGTGAAAGTGATTTTGGTGGGGGTGATTTTGAAGTGAAAAGGTTTAACAGGCAAGGTTGCGACCTCTTTGAACCCTGAGGTACCTATCAGATGAGGACAAAAGTAAGATAGAGGGAGAGGCCAACAGATGGGGGAAAAAGAAGAATTTGAGTAGTAGGCACAGGTAGCTATAGTATGCTAGCTCATGATGATCTAAAGCCACATTCCTTGTTGTTTCAGATTTAGCTGGCCTTGTGCCAGCACGGGCTCTTGCTCCTAGAGCAGCCCGTAACATATTCCTTGTCCGGTCCTTTATTATTCTCGACAGGTGTTTATAATACAGAAAGTGGACGGAAAGGTAGCGGGCTACCTGGGGTCCCCCACTGCGTCCATACGAAGGTTGTGTTTGTTAACAGGCATAAAAAAAAGACATATGTAATGCGCTACAGAACATGTAAAAGGCAAGGTATATATATATATCGGCGGACAGGTTACAATGATCATGCAATGAGATACATAAAGGATCTGAAATATCATCAAGTAACATATATGACGTGATTAATGTACGTACGTAATGAACCTGCGATTTGAATTTCAGAACTTCTAAGGATAAGTTCAGCCTATTCTAATTTCCCACAGGGAACTTTGGACCGGGGAGAAAATGAACGGCGGACACTTCTTTCCTTTTTTGACCTCACCATCAAAGTACCCATGAATATACAAGGAAAAGAGAAATGGTGGAATCAGTATTAATGTATATATGTTACAGTCAACACGCGTAATCAATCATTACACGTAATGACTGAAATTTCAGTCATCACGCGTAATGACTTAGGGACATTTGATCCCCCAGAAGCTAGTACTAAACACGGCGAAATACATTTTGACCCCCAGGGACTAGTACCCGGCGAAACAGTGTAGGTGGCTCACTGTTTCGCCGTGTTTAGTACTAGCTCCTGGGTGGATCAAATGTCCCCTAAGTGCATTATGCGTGATGACTGAAATTTCAGTCATTATGCGTAATGACTGATTACGCATGTTGACTGTAACATATACAACTGGTAAACTTTGGTGCAAGACAAATAAAGGCATTGGCAAAAAGAAGTACAACATCCTGTATTAGAGAGTGGGATAACAAACCGGGAAGATGTATTAGAAGATAATGTGAGTTTATAAAATTTATAAACTCTATATAAATTTAATATGCAAGAACGGGAAGGAGGAATAAAGGAACAAAATACGGCAATACTTTCATATTAGTCATATTTTTCAGAGCAGCAGTTAGTACATTAAAGTTCAATATTCATAAAGAAACGTACATAACGTCTAATTAACTTTCTGTTATTTTGCCTGGAACACAGAAACTGAAGAGGTGAAGCAGCTGAACTAAAAAGAGGACAAAAATAAAATGGTTGGAAAGTTTTTATTGAAAATAAAACGAAGAAATCAAAAGGAAATAAAACAAAATTAGAAAAATACCACACGAGCAATTTTGTTGTCTGTGCAAAGGCAGAGGCTGAGTTTGAACGCAGGCTAGAGTGCAATTGTACTTCATTCTTGTTTGCAATAGAGGTGTGCAGGGGGTATGAGTAAGAAATAAAAGATAAAGGTAGTATTTTATTATATAATTTGAAGGAGATAGAAGGCATAAAAATAATGGAAAGTATGAAATACCTAGGAATAATGTTAGATATTATCAGAAATATGTTCAAGATACGAAAGTGAAAAATATAGAAAAAGTGGAGAAATTAAAAAAAAAGTATACCTGATTATAGGCAAACGCTGCAATAAATTCCTAATATGAAAAAAATATTGGAAAATAGCTCTAGCAATATTAATGCACAGTACTGCAGTAATGAACACCAAAGAAACAGAGATAAAAATCGCTGCAAGAGATAGAAGACGGGGAGTGAGGGTAATGCCGAGAGCTCCTAGAAATGTCCCAGCATGTGGTATGTGAGTGGGAGAGATGTCTGAAACAAAAACTAAAATCGTGATTCGAAGCATATAATGAAGAAGAAAGGGGAAATTATTTGCTGCAAGGAATAGGTAAAAAAGTAAGATTAGTTTATAAATGGACAATGGATGTAAAACAGAAATAAGAGAAGATAGAGTTCGTCATCAATTATACTATACCACACTTTTATCGACCCTTAAATAATAAGAAAAAGCATTGAGGTGGACATGTGTGGAGCGGCAGAAGATAAGAATCACTTCATACTGAACTGCGAGGAGCTAAACGAAAAAGGAGTAAAAGATAAACTATAGTAGCCATATCAAGGAAGTGAAAGATATAGGAAATTTCTCGTTAACGGAAGACACAATAGAAGGGAAGAATGTGGGAGATAGGAGTACAGATTCAATGGTGAGAAGCTCGGGAGGTGCCGATGCAAAGACATCATCTCCTAACACAACTAAAGCGAACTCTGCGGAACCGTATCCCTAAGACCATAACCAACCATAGTTTAATTCTCGTTTGCTATGGCAGCTTATGGTAGTGTGAAGAGGTTAGCAAATGTCATAGGGTCATATTCAAGACAAGGAGGTTCTACCGGTTCCAGCATCGTGTTTAACCACAGACATAAGAAATCCATTACCGGCGGCCCCGTTCACATCGGTACCCAAGTTCCCTGCACAGGTGAGGTTGCTTTTGGTTGCTTTTATTGCTTTGAACGTTTAATTGCCCCGATATAAGTAATTTTTGGGTGAATTTACACAAATCGGGTATTTTGCAGAACGACAGGATCAGGGTCTAACATACCCCCGAACGGAAGCTTAGTCCATGTTTCCGATGTTTATTGTTGGGCTACTTGGGGCGCCAGGTCAGGGCACGGCGCCCCAGATGAGGTTAGGAAGGTAAGGTCTGGTTAGGTCAGAACATGGCATTCTAGGGAACGTTAGGTTTGTTTTCGTCTGCAGAATGTGGCCGTCGCTCTGCACTCGCCTTCAAAACCTTTGGGGGCCCAAGGGTGGGCAAAGCACCGCCCCCCCCCCCCCGCTAGGTTATGGTACTGCGTTCGAGGTTAGGTTAGGTTAAGGTAAGTCTGGTTAGGTCATATTCCCTCTGAAATGCCTACTATGGCCTTTCAAGCACTCAAGATTGCTAGGGTGGGGCGAGTAACGAATTCATGCGTTGTCAAATGTCTCATTGGTATGATTAAAAGTTTTGCCTTGTTAGAGTTTGCTCAAGTGACATTTTTAAAAAATATATTATTCATTTAAAGATATTATCAAAACATTTGACTTTTCATATTTTCAGTACAAGCCTAATTTATTTTCATCAAAACAAAGAGATAGACTATGGCACAATTTTTGGCCACTGTTGCCAGTCCTCGGCTTCAATTACACGTGGTCAGCGAGGCCATTTAAAAGGCCAGCTCGATCAAAAACAACAACGTTGGTCACCTCAACCAGCCAGAGTCACTGGACAGAGTAGATAGCCCAAGGGATAGCCAAAGCAGAGCAAATCTCTCCACTGCCAACATCTTCACTCTCAGACCAAGGAAACTGTTTATAATGTATTAAAATAATTCATTTTGAAGAAACAAAGGGGCTCCTGTAATTAATGGTAAATTATTTTTCTGTCCTAAATGATGCCAAGCAACTCGGTTAAAATCACCAAATGCATAATTACATTAACACTTGACAGTTCAACAAAAATTCAGAGGAAAAAATAATGTGGTTGCAGAGGTTTTGCTTGTTTTGCTAAAAGAAATGCTTAATCTTGATTTTCTGTCTTTACATGCAATCCCCGGTTATCGGTGGGGGCTCTGTTTTGAGGGTGTGATGATGGCTGAAAATCGCTGTGAACAGAAAATTGGCGATTTTCGGCACTTTTTGGGGCTTATTGGCGCCGAAAAGCGCTGATTTTTGGTTATCGGCGCCTCTGTTAGGTATGTATCGGCACCAATACCCAATTATCGGCACTGATAAGCAGAAATTGGCTATTTTCAGTGCCGAAAATTGCCGATTTTCGTCGCCAGAGAAGCCCCATAAAACCGGATCACTGTTAACTGAGCCTGCCAATAACCGGGGACTGCCTGTATTAATTTTTTATTCTTTCCTTTTAGACATTTGTATATTGGGCTCATTATTTTAGAAATGTTAGATCTTTCTTCTCTTATGAACAAGCACGTTGGCCCCCTCCGTTCGTACCTGGAAGAAAGACAGAGGTGGACAGGCGCTGCATGTTACGAGGCAGCTGGTCTGCTCACCGCTAGCATTAGTATGGGTGGGTCACATATGCAACCCTATTTCGTGTTTTTTGAAAACGGTCAGCCTTTGTCACACTTTTGGGCCTTCTTTCCAAATTTCCAATGGAAAAAATATATGCACTATGGTGGCTTGTCTCTTTTCTGCTTGGTCTTCCCCTTGATGACTTGCTTGGGTCACTGTCGGATTCTGTGTCTGTTGTCTGCTGGGTCCAATGTGGTGCTGCTGCTGCTGCTGCTGTTGGCTGTGAGGGATACTGGTCATTGACCAGAATCAGGAATTCTTCAATGGGCATGGTGGAAGCTTTGGTCATGGCTGCTACTGTTTGGTGTGGTAGTTTTGTGAGGAGTACCTCTCACGAGGTCCAAGGATGACTTGGGTTGGCTGCCCGTTGCAGGCAGCGTGATGAGCAGCCACAGCTGCTTATAGACATGCAACGGTCGCTCGTCTCCTATGGGTGCCCCTACGTGGTTGAGGAACTTCCTGGCTCTTTGGCGGGTGGCATGCTGAAGGATGACTTTAGCTGATCCTTTGGCAGATCGTAGTTGAAGGAGACATGTAGTTCCTTGAACCATCCTGCCATTTGCTCGAAGACATCGTCCGGCAGGAACTCGAGAATGGCTTCTGCTCTACGTGTTGATTTTCTTTGTGCGGAAGATTGTTTCTGCCCTGGAGAACCATGCGTCTGGGTTGTGGGGCGTGAATGGCGGTAGGCATATAGAGGTGGCGGCGAGGTTCTTGCTGGTGAGGCTGGTACAGCATTGTTGTTGCTGGTTTGGTCTGGCATCTCTGCAGGTCACCAGTGTGAGGGCAGGTACGAGTAAGATTCGGAGTTCACAGCATACTAATTTATTCACAGAACATACACACAGGTCAAGGGCCTGTGCGAGCTGAAATGTAGCTTCTGACCTTAGACAGGTAGAAAGAGGGATTAAGTACAAGCATTTGTGTTTGTTAACAGAGAGAAATATACATATAAAATATTACAGGGTATTGGGCTGAAGTTTATACATACATGGTTGAAAGGCTGTCAGTGCAATACATGAAATAGGACAATAAAAATAATGAAGATACACAGTAAACTCTTGTATTCGCGATCTCACGATTCGTGGACTCACGCATTCACAGATTTCTCTGTGGAACATATCTACCCATTATTTATGGAAAATTTGCCCATTTGTGGTATTTTTCACTGAGAAATATTTACTAATTACTGTATTTTCATTTCATTTTCATGACTAAATGCACTTTTTGTGATAAAACTATTAAAATACTGAGGTAATGCTCGAGTTACGATAATTCACCTTACAATAATTCAATTTTGCAATGGGGTAAGCAATTAATACCAATAGACAATATTATTTATAAAATATTTTTAAATTTTGCGCGGGCGCAGGGAGCAGCATAATCAGGCAGTGAGAGAGACCAAATTAAAATAGACAACTTTTCCTCCATCTCTTTATCCCATCTTCTAGTTAAAAAAGTAAAAGAGAATGATAAAAGTATTGTTAGTAATGTTATAATCTTGTGTAAATGCATACAGCCATAACCAACCGACCGAGAAACTGTTGTTTTGCTTATAACCGAATTGGATAACAACAGCCGTTTACCTGGTATTTCAACCATCGTACAGTAATAAACAATTACCGTAGCTTATAGCACAAATGACGTTAGGCAGAATAGGACTGATATATTTTTACATTATAATCTTATTCGGTACGGATAAAAGATCGTCAAGGAAATATACTGCTAAATTTAAGCTGCAAGTTGTAGCTGAAGCTGAAAAAACATTGTGCAAGCTGCTAATGACTATACTGTAAATTATCATGCATCGGCAACATGGATGAAACTCGATCGTAATTAAAATTGGAGAGAAAGTATTTTAATCAAAACTACTGAGCATGAAAGAACACATTACTGTTATTTTTACACTGATAAACGATAAATACGTAAAGCTCGTATTATGATGAAATCAAGTGAAAATAGGGAACAGAATCTTGAATTTTTTTTTACATAAAACAAACGTCCCCAAATGGCCATCATCATCTATTAACAAAAAAATAGATAAATTAATTTCACAACGAGACATATTTTAGTTATATTTCGACTTGAAAACACTTCGTATAATGAAAAATAACCTTGCCCCATATAAATAAAGTATCTAGAGATTCATTTACGCTAACTAGAAGCAAGAAAAGCGCTGTGAACCGAATTGAATACGACATTCCAAACCAAAACATTGATCACGACGCTATGACTGCAATTTATAATACAGAAGCAATATAAGAATATATAAACAATATTATTGGATACAGTGATTTAAGGCATAACATTTAAAAGATGCATATTCGTTATGTTGACATTTGTATAATACGATATGTGAATATAGATTACAGTTCTAATGTAGGTTATGCTACCATATATGTAATATGTATACAATGTACCATAGCGTAGGCTAAGCTAATTCTTGTTATTCAATTTCTCTTTGCACTGAATTATCATAAGTCATTTTGCATGAACCTCCAGAATTAGCTGATATTAGTAATTACTATACCATGTATGTATAGAGTATACTTTATAGTGTAGGTTAAGCTACCATATATGTATACATGGTACTGAATACCCTAGTGTAGGCTAGGCTGTGTTCGAGATACATTTTGGCATTTACGCTTTTTCCAAGAAACGATGGTTTTTTTTGTTGGAACCTAACCCCATCGTAAGTAGGATAATACATGTATAAGCATTTTTAGTTTGTTGTTTGTCTGTTTGAACTATCAAAATAGGCAGTTCTAAGTGTTTGTAGACGGGTTCTAAGTATTCGCGGGTTTTAGCTATTTGCGGGGGGGTGTGTGATACGCATCCCCTGCAAATACGGGGGGTTTACTGAGATGCTGTGTTCCTTTTGTCTGCATGTTTGGTTTGTGGGGCCGTTGTCACTGGATAATGGCCAGCACGTTGTAGTGTGAGTAGGGTCCACGTGTGGACCCTGCAAGCCTTCTTCAGAAATGTCTCTTTCAAAGAAGTCTCTGAATGTACAGGGTGGTCATCAGAGACAGTATTTTTAAAAAACATTACTGTATTGCCATGAGCTCGAACAAATTCGACTACACTGTGTATCAGTAGGTGGTCTGGTTACTCCTAACCCCATAGGCGCTACAGCGGAAAACCAGGGTTTTTTCTTGACGGTGAGTATGTTAACCTTTGCTGGGAGAAGGTAGACAGTAATGCAACCAAACCCAGCATGCTTAGGTAAGCCACTGTAGAACTACATCCTGAAACATAAGTTAACTTTTAGTTTTTGTTCTTTGTTACCAAAACCCTAAGGGTATTTGCAATAAAGAATGGGGATTGAAACTAGTGGCTTGACCTCGGACCAGAAATGTTTTTTCTCTGGGGTTTTGGGATTAAAAATTAAGAGCTTAGACTTTTCATCACATGTCAATTTCTTTGTAAAGCTCCTTGCTGACGAAACAAGCGACTACACTATAAAAGAAACAGGTTTTGACCTAGGAAAAATCTATTTTTGGTAGTAGGTTGAGTCCTCAAAATCCTCCCACTTCCCTGATGAAAAGGCATGGGATATGGGTAAGGGATCACCCTGCATTGACCAACAGAAAGTTATGCTTCTTGGTTGTTTGTGCCTGTCTGTTGTCGACAATAAAGTGGACTGCGCATGTGCAATAGCCACTTCCTCTGCTAGCAGGTTTTGATGATGGAAATAACTGGGTAACAGCTTCGCTGAAGATAAGGGAAAGTGCCCTCTTATACTCCATTACATGTTATAGTGTTTATCATTACGACACAACACCTGGCCAAAAGACCAACTAGAAGAGAATTCTTTGATATTAGTTTGGTCACCATGGAGCTCTGGTAGACCATGGAAGGTAACTCCTTGAGGACTCATCAGCGACTACCAAAAATAGGTTTTTCCTACGTCAAAACCTGTTTTGTCATGAAAATTCTCATGTTTTGACAAAAACTCAGAGTGAGGAAAATTCAGTATTTCTTTCATGTATATGTGGCTGCTCTGAGTTAATGTTTGCCAGTTTTAGGCTTTTTGCAAGTAAGTAAAATAAGTTTTTATATATGAAATATGGAAATGATTTGAAATTTTTGAATGTGTATGACCAATCTTCATAAACTATTAAAATTTTTTAATCATTGATAATTTTTATGTACTGTACTTTTTAAGAATATTAAAAAAAATTTTACCCAGAACTCTAGGCATTTTCTCAGTCTGTACATTTTCAACATCCATCTTGTTAGTAATATCTGCATTTCAAACCTGAAGGTAAGCTTCAAGTTATGTCACTTTTTAAAATTAGCAATTTCATTCCAGGTTATCGCCACCTGTTTTCTGCTGCAGCATTGGGTATTGAGAGCTATGAAGAGAAGAGAGAAAAAGTTTCAATTGAGTTTAAAAACCTTCAAGATAAATTTCGGCAGCGAATGCAACAGGTCTTACAGTCAGGGAACCAGAGTTTGATTTTTACTGAAGACTTAAAAAATGCCGTTCATTTAGCTGAATGTGAAGATGATATGTCTTTGGTTATCGGAATGGCCAAGAAGTAAGTGATTTACCTTACCCATATACTTTGATTTATTTTGGGATGAATCTTACCTACTGTGAAAAGATAAATGTAACTCTGTGCCAGCAGGTGAGTCGACATTCAAATAAAAGAAGATCGCTTAGCTGATTTGGATGGCTTTCCTGTTCGCATGTTCTCCACCAGCTGTGTTTTGAATGTACAGTATTAGTCCTTGTCAGAATTCTCCTTGCCGCAAGAGCGGGAAGTTATTGTTACTTGGATAGTTTGGCTGCTGGCTTATTTTACTGAATTTCAACTGTGCCTTAGTTCTTTAGGAAATCTTCCACTGGGAAGCAAAGCCAAGAATGTCAAGTTATGCTAGCAGTATGTTTAATTTTTGAATTAGATGCACTGTTTGTGCCAATTGCTTTATCCTCATTTAGAGGAGGGAAGAGGCCCAACAGAGACTAGATTTCTTTTGTCATTGAGCATTTTGGCTCCCATTAAATCTTGAAAGAAATTCAGATTTTCTCCTTTGGTTAGAGTGCATGTCAATGAGATTTTTTGGGTTCTGGTGCACAAAGTTGCTTTTAAGCATGCCCGCTCTTGTCTTTCTTATTTTATGATGTGCAGAGCAGCCTCTTATGATATGGGTGCATTGCTGGTGCTTAAACCTTCTTCAGTTGATGGTTCATATTTATTTGTGTTTCAATCCTTTGAAGAGACTTGCTCTTGAAATGGCAAGTTGCCATGGAAAAATGCTGAGGTGATTTTTTCCAGGTCTCTGTCGAGAGTTATTGAAGTTTTAGGTTTTACTGAACTTTTGCTCAGTATGATCACCTCTTCTCTGTACCAACTTAAGGAGTTTGGGGTGCCAGCTGGCATTAATGCATGGGAGGAGTCATTAGAGTCTTGTTATACAGAAAGAGGTTGTATCTCTGTTAGAGAAGATTACAATAGAAGAAGTGTCGGTGAATTCTCATGATTTTACAACCAGCTTCTCCTGGTGAAAAAAAACTTCCAGAAGTTGTTGCCCAGTGTTGGATGTATCAAGACTGAGCAGCCTCATTTGTCTGTCCCCATTCTATATGGAATCATCCTGAAGAATGGATGACATTGGTGGACATGCAGGATGCATATTTCTGTATATGAATAAATCCTCAGTAGTGCAGGTTCCTTTGATTGTATTCCCAGGGAAGATATTTGAGTTCAAGGCACTTGCTCTGGCCTGTTTACATCACCTCAAGTATTCACAAAGATATTGGTGAAAGTTGAGTGATGGTGTCACCTTTTAGGAGCAAAATTCTTCTCTGCTGAGATGACTGGCTATTGTTGGCCAACTCTTTCAACCGGGATCTGAGGACCAAGGATCTGTTACTTTGTCTGGCTCAGTCACTTGGTGTTATGATCAGTTTTCAGAAGTCTTCCCTGACTCCTACTCAGTCTATATCTGGAAATGAGGATAGACTTGCAGTGCTCAGACTTTTCCTTTGGAATGACAAATAGTTTCTTAACTCTTCTTAAGAATTTTGTCCATTAAGGAAGCTTCCTGTGAGAAAATGGCTTTCTCTGTTGGGACACTTGGTCTATCTGGAAAAATTTGTCAAACTAGCAAATCTCAGGATGCAGCCAATTCAGTTCTTTTTGAAAGAGACTTGAAACAGGAAGCCTTTCCCAGACTCACATTTAGTCTTGATTCCGTTAAACCTTTGAGAAACATTTGTGAGGTGAATAGTATTGATTGAGAAACATTTGTGAGGTGAATAGTATTGAAGACTGTTAGCAGGTTTATCCCTAGGAGTAGTGAACCCAGACCTCACCTTGCTTTCAGATGCATCTATGAGAGGTTGAGGAGTGTGTGTGCGCAATGTAGAGATGTCAGAAGAAAAAGAGTTATATGTAAACTACCTTGAACTCATGGCTATCTTCTACAGTGGAGAAACAAGGTCTTATTTTCAGATAGTACAACCTCCTTGGCATATGTTGGAAACCAGGGTGGTATACAAGGTTGGAGGCAATGCTCCTAGTAGCAAAGAGATTGCTTCTTTGGGCAGAAATGAGGAACATAGTATTGATTCCCCAGTTCATTCCAGGGAGGGACAATGTTTTGGTGGATCAGCTGAATAGGAAAGGTCAGGTTCTGCCTATGGAGTCGTCATTGCATCTGTAAGCCTACCAGTTACTGTGGAATCTGTGAGGAACTCCAAATAAGGGCTTATTCACAGTGTTGGTGAACAAGAAACTCTCATTCTATTGCTCCCCTTTCTAGGACCCTCAGGCTTAGGCATTGGATGCATTTCTTCAAGATTGCTTTCTGTAATGGGCTGCTTTCTTTAAATATGTTCTTGAAGTTTAGTAAACTGATCATTGCCCAAATGTGTTGCACTGGAGACTTATTAAGCATCTTCAAGAAGTAGTAAAGAGTTCCTGTTACTACAGTTTTGTGAATTCATGCTGACTAAATATCCTGTTTTGGGGAATTATCAGAATAATTGTAAGAAGGGTTTAGTGTGACCAATGAATGTTCCTGAGAATTTTTTGTAATACTGTACAGTATTAGGATATATATTTATAATATATGATAATTTGGTTATAGGAAAATCTTGTACTCTCCTCCAGCACTCAGTGCTGGAGTCAGCAAATGTTTTTTATAATAAAATAAATTTTTTGGGTACTTACCCTCGTCATTGAAATCCCTCCCTCTTCCCCCCTTAAGAGATTAAGAGAAGAATGACAACCAAAACATTTGCTGCCTTACCCCCACCCTCCAAAGAGTTGGGGGTAACTATTGGGAGTGTTTGTTAACGATTGTTTCGGTTTTAACGCTTGTCGAACTCATGCCAAGTATCTGAAGACAAAGCAAATGATAGAGGGTATGTACCTAAAAAATTGATTTTATCATGAAAATAATTATTATTCTTAATAATTAAATAAGATTAAACTATTTAACTTTAAAATTACTGTAAACCAAAATTAATATACTATCATGAAAAGGATCCTTACACTGACTGATCAGAGAAAACATTACTAAACAAAAATGCAGGCAGGAAGAACTCATTTGACTGTAAATATTCACAATGTGGCAGATACTGAAGTCTGATAGGATTAATATTCTTTAATAGATTTGCTACTCAAATTTTGCATTGTGTGGCTTGTCCGTCCTTTCAAGCTTGATACTAACATTTTTCATGGGGTTTTCACTGGAATATGGTTTTTCTTATTGCTGTTTATGTGAATATTTTATTATTAATTTGCATATCAAAATTTGTGTGATATTATTTGTTTATATCCTTCTTGGCAGGTTTAACTCACAGAATGTTGGGCTTCGTTTTGGTGTGTATATTTTTGGACCAGTAGTCATGCGCATGTTTCATTACGTGAATCAGCCACAGTATATGTTGCAGGTATATATTACTATTTTTCCTTTTTCCTGTACAGTACTGTTATTTTATATAACCCCCTCTGAGTGGGAAAGCTGCTAAAGTAGTTAGCAGTAATGAGTTACTGTGATTTTATGTGCATTGTACTGTACAGTATACTGCTTTAAAATTGCAGCATATTGATACAGAAATGTAAGAGTATAATAATACCATATAGGGAGTACTAATGTAGCATAATTTGCTACATAGAGATCTGGCTGAGCTACTTTAGCACAGGTGTGTTTTTGTTAATTTATTTGTTTATAAGTAAATGAAATGTTAAAAAATACAACAATGTATTTACAAGACAAATACACAGCTGGTGATGTAAAAATGAATGACTTTGTGTTAATCTAATGTTGTCTGACTGGTTCTATATTGTCCATTTCATTGTTCAGTGGAACATTTGTCTGCATATAGATAGGGTCCCCCTTTCAGTACAGGGCGCCACCTTCATGACAATTAGTGTCTATGAGTCATGTCCTTTGCAGACGAGGACATTTAAGCTTCGTGAAGAAAGCTCCTTCCTCTTAGGCAGCTTGAGCATTGGCTAAGAAGATAGAAGACTTCCAGTTTTTTGATGAGAGACATTGCCTCGGTTTTGTCTCTGAGTCCTGTCTTGTGTGGGCAAGGATGACAGATTTTTTTTTAGAGATTTGCGCTCTTTATAATGAAATCTCAAAAAGAGAAAACTTGGGTGCTCTTTTACTACTGAGGGAGTCACACAATCTCATTCAGCCCTGTTATTTTTGCCTCCAGGCCTATAGCACCTCTTCCCTCAGGACACAGTTGAGAGAATTGAGTCTGTTCTGCAGAAGGATTTGTCTGAGTTTGACAAACCCGCAGTTATGCCTGTGTCTAGACTTCTGTGTTTTCCATATGTCTTCGGCCTGTACTTGGTGTGAGAAAGTCCGTTATAATCAAGTCCGCTCGAACATCTGAGTGTCTGCTGACTGTCAAAGAGTCTGCAGTGTCGGTGGCTATAGTACATTCTCATCAGCCTTGCATTTGGTGCCTAGCGCCGTCCCTTACGATGCTCTTGATTGGCTAGTGGTCACCTAATCACAGTGCTGGAAAGTGGCCAGTCTGCAGTCTCTCTCAAAGCTCCAGAGAGTGAACATGTCCGCTCTGACACCTGGGGAACATGTCTTTCAAAAGTTATAACTTTCATTACACCTCAGTTTTACCCAAAGAATAGTAGTGTTTCCCAATTTCATCACTAAACATGTCAAGCCAATGGTTGAAGGATTATAATGATATATGAATTATTTACTTCAATAAACTTAATGGTAAGATATTTGGTAGTGAAATAAACAAGAAATTTTTAAAGATAAAATGTATTCTTTCATTCTTTACATGGCATCGCAGTGCATTCATCATTTATCATCTTGTGTCTCATAAAATTTCGTAGCTTAAATGTCATGGATGGCAATGCTACCTAAAAAGTATAGGTAGGGCTATCAATATCAAAATAACAAGCAAGCGAAAGCAAGAGATTCCTCAAGAAGTAAGGAATGGGTAAAGAACTGGCTGGTTACCTTGGATAAGCTATAGTCTGCGTGCATCCCTGCACATTTTAATATTCTTAATTGCTTGCTTGTTATTTTCATATTGATTGATAGCCCTACCTATACTTTTTAGGTAGCATTGCCATCCATGACATTTAAGCTACGAAATTTTATGAGACACAAGATGATAAATGATGAATGCACTGTGATGCCATGTAAAGAATGAAAGAATACATTTTATCTTTAAAAATTTCTTGTTTATTTCACTACCAAATATCTTACCATTAAGTTTATTGAAGTAAATAATTCATATATCATTGTAATCCTTCAACCATTGGCTTGACATGTTTAGTGATGAAATTGGGAAACATTACTATTATTTGGGTAAAACTGAGGTGTAATGAAAGTTATAACTTTTGCAAGACATGTTCCTCAGGTGTCGGAGCAGAGATGTTCACTCTCTGGTGCTTTGAGAGAGACTTTAGACTGGCCACTTTCCAGCGCTGTGATTGGGTGACCACTAGCAATCAGGAGCGTCGTAAGGGACAACGCTAGGCACCAAATGCACGGCTGATGTGAATGTACTATAGTCTGCATGGTTGTCTGTGAGTCGGGACGAGGATCTGTAAATTTCCTTGGTTGTCTGCAAGTCCATACAGTCGTCAGCGAATCTGCACAGCCCGCAATGCCCCTTTTTCCTCTTTAAAGGTTATCAGGGCTCACATTGTAATTGAAATAAAAGCGGATGGAACCATAACTGACATTTCAAACTTTCAAGGTCAAGTAGGAGGCCATGTATAGAGTGTCTGGAGTGTTTGGCAAATCTTCATGAAGAATCATGGGTAATGATGGTTTTCAGGGAAGGATACTTTTTACCTTTTGCTGGCATTCCTGATATCCTTCCTGGCCCACCCTCTTCACATAGAGAAGTTGTGAGTTTTGGAAGACAAGATCAGACAGTTGTTATACAAGGAGGCATTTGAGCCAATTTTAGACTAGTCACCAAGATTTTACCATTGACTTTTTCGTATTCTTAAGGTGGGGGCGACTTGAGGCCAGCGTAGGACATTTCCCAAGTTTGTTCGGTTTACTCCATTTTTGATGAAGTCATTCAGTTTGGCCTTAGTGGCCTTCTGGTGTAAGTTTCTTTATAGGGTTGGCTTGTTAAATGATACAATCCTTTCCTTTTTACTGCACTTCTTGTCTTTTGCTGCACTTCCAGGCAGATCAGATGTGAAAATAATTTTCTCTCTTCAGTGTTCCAAATCTGATTTAGTTGGGGAATAAAGAGGAAGCCCTCCAGTTAGATCCTTTATGATTTGTGTATGCAGAATTAAGCCTATAGCAATAAATGTGCATAATTTATTCTGCGATGTTAGAAATCCAAATATTCTTATATCTAGATATACTATGTTTGTGATTATATGTTTGGCAGGTTGCTAAGCTTATTGTAATTAGGTGGAGTCCTTCCCATCTGTTCTTAAGCTGAAGGCACACGAATTGAGAAATGTTGCCACACCTTGATTTCATAAAGAATTTATCTTACATTAAATCTCTTAGTTGCTGCTGGGACCACTTAGCTTGAACCACAGTAAAGAAATTGCTTCATTTTCTGTTTTAAAATCTGGTTACTAAGTTATGGGGGTATTAGTGTGCACATGTGTATATGAGCTATTAAGTAAGTATTTTAGTTTAAGCTGGTCTGTCCTGACAGTGTGCGCCACGATCTTTTTTATGAGCTTACAGTCTTTGCTGTACTTTAAAGGAGATCCCTCTGTAATGGAACTTCCAGACATGGTACATTTACCCCGTAAGGTCCATTATCTGTGATGTCAATCCTTTATGGAGGCAGGCATTGCCAATGGGATTACCTGCTTGTCTTGCAGCAGACAAGAGTCATCCTTTAGTTCATTTTCTGTGGGCTGGGTTTAATTTGATAGTCAACCAAATGAATGTTAGGAAAGATTCTTAGAAATAATACAAATTTCCATAGTAAAGTTGGTTATTTTTATACTTACCTAACATTTGTAGTGCCCGCCCAGCTTACTGGCAGTCCGGTGGGTAGAAAACTTAACTGAGGCTTAGAAAACAGAGTTGAAGGGAAGGCAACTGGATGATGAGATAGACTGATAAGCCTGGTACAACCCTCTTTTATTTTTTCTCAGCTGCCAGTCGCCCAATACTTGTAGCTATGTGAGTGTTAGGTAAATATAGAAATAACCAATTTTAATATGAGAATTGTTATTTTTATTTTCAATAATCGTAAAAATGTGCCCACCTCCCAGTCTCATCTGTTTTTGCTGTGTCAGCGATTGTTTAATGCAAAAGGATGAGGGAGGCAGTTACTACCTACCATTGGGTTGTAGACATATATTGTAGACATATACGCATGAATAGTTGTTTCATGCTATTCTACTGTTTCTTTCTTTAGGACATCAAAAGATATGTTTCTGGAGGAGTTCAGTAATGGGAATAAAGCTAATTATGATGGATGAGTTTGTATGACATCTTCATAATTGTAAGAGTTACCTTCTCCAAGTCCCACTTGGAGTTCATTGTTCATGCTTCATGAATATTGATTATGGTTATTACTCTGTGTTTGCACAGTGACTACTATCTTCCTTATCTGGATTATTTGTTGACTATGAGCGTGGTTTTTTTTATAAGTAATGAGGTTGTCAAAACAAATTATTTTTACACAAAAGATTCCATACTTTTAGTGATCAGTATGAAGAATACCATAATCCCTGGAGGCATCTCAAGATCCAACTTTATGTCTCTCTTGTGTAATATGAATAATGGAGACTGAATGAATTGATACCTCCCACTTAAGTAATGACTCGTTTAAGATAAGAGGTTTCTGAATTGTAAGGACAGACTTTTGATTATTTTTTATGGGCTTTACATTGTGAGGACATGAACTTTTGGATGATTTTTATAGGTTTGTACATTTTAGGGACACAAACTTTTTCTTATTTTCCCTGTATTGTTGGTCAATGTGAATTTAAACTTAGTTTAAAGTATAACATCATTCTTATTGATAAATACTTTCTAATTAAAGGCAGTTTGAATTGGAATTTATATTGACAAAACCTATTAGTAATGAAGCTTTCTTTAAAGCTACAATAATTGAGAAAGATTATGGATAAAAATTAATACTAAACCAGTTTTATGTCTTCTTTTTTTATTTCATGAACTGTATTATTGTGCATTGTAACGTAGCAAAAGGATTGATTTGATAATGTTTCTCTTTGTTAGAATTATTATAAATAGTTCAGGGTGAGTAAATATTGTTAAAACTTTGCAGGCTTTGAAATCAAAAGAACTTGAGGGATTTTTTGATCAGATTGCATCATACCAGTTGGCAATAGATCTACTATATAAAGGAGGCTTGTACCAGGATGCTATAGATATTTTTGAAGAACTTCAGGAGAAGAGACTTAATGGCATAAAGTATCCAAAGAACTGTTTGACTCTTGCCATGGCAGCATGTTATAAAATCGTAAGTATTTTTCCATTTATCTCAACCCCATCAATCAAATCATTCCTACTTTCAGCCTCAAATGTTTCCAACCACACTGTCTGTTTTCCAGACAGAAGATTAATTGTTTATATATGTGCCATCTGTACCTATCAGTAGGAACCAAGAGTACTTCACTGTTTGTGTGTCTAGTGATGAACACAACTTTCCTGATATTTAAAATGGACAAAAATTACACACTAACACTGACATAACTTTACACTGTAGACGGTAAGCTCGAGTGAGGGATTGGTCAGGGTGATAACACCAGTCCAAGTGTGCTTTATGCATTGTCATTGTTATTAAGTAGTAAATCAGACCACTGAGTCAAAATACTTATCTCACAGAGGGCTGGCCAGAGTATAATTTGTCCTTGAGTTACAATGTTTTGAGTTGTGGTACATTGAAGTTACGATGGCGATATCAACATGACAATAATGAAAATATTTTAAATCTCGTGCAGCGGGCACAGGCAGCAGCGTACGATGTACAATACGTTGCCCCGAGAGGCTGGGATGTCTGTATCTGTCACCCTGATCAATCCCTCGCTCGCGCTTACCGTCTACTGTGCAAAGTTATGTCAGTGTTAGTGTGTGATTTTTGTCCATTTTAAACTGTTTAAAATTCAAACTTGTGTAAGATCAGCATGTCTTCCAAATGCCCAAGTGAGTCTCTTGCTGGTGGTGTGATGAAGAAGAGGCATTCCATCACTTTAGAGCAGAAAATGAAAGTTACCAACCAGCATGCCGCTGGAAAGGCAGTCATTGCCATCGCACGTGACGATCATCTATCGCAGTCAGTGGTATCCACCATCATTAACTACAAGAAACAGATAATGGACGCTGTAAAGGCATCTGCTTCAGTTCATTCGACAATTATAACAAAGAAGAGGACAGGGCCTCTGGAAGAAATGGAGCAGTTGCTGGTCACGTGGATGGAGGACCAGATAAAAAAGCACATGCCACCCACTCAGCTTCATGACTATTCAAACAAAGGTGTGCTTGCTTTTCAAGGATCTAAAGAAATGCTATGATGATACCCACAACAAAGATTTTGTAGCAAGTCATGGATGGTTTCAGCATTTCAGAACCTGCCATAATTTTCATAGTATGAAAATTAGCTGTGAAGCAGCAAGAGCTGATGCTGAAGGAGCCACTAAATTTAAGGATGCTTTGCATAAGATCATTGTTAATGAAGGGTACTTGTCAATTCAAATCTTTAATGTTTATAAAACAGGACTGTATTGGAAGCGGATGCCTGAATGGCCCTACATCCACAATGAGGCAAAAATGATGCCCGGGTTTAAGGCATACTAAGATCGACTGGCTCTTCTGCAGGGGGGGAAATGTGGCTGGGTATAAACTCGAGCCATTCATGATTTATCACTCTGCAAATCCGAGGGCATTAGCAAGAATCAATAAACATATGTTGCCTGTGCATTACCAGCATAATAAGAAAGCATGGATGGCTGCACTCCTATTTGAAGACTGGTTTGTTCATTGCTTTATTCCAGAAGTGGGGGAATATTGTAGGGAAAACAACATCCCCTTCAAAATTCTGCTGATTCTGGACAATGCTCCTGGTCCCCCTCAGCACATCGGAGATACTAACGAGAATGTAAAAGTTGTGTTTCTGCCACCAAACACAACTTCTCTCATACAACCCATGGATCAGGGTGCTGTGGCTACATTCAAGGCCTATTATCTTTGGAACACATTTGTACAGGCTGTTGAGGGTATGGATAATGAGGACAAAGAGCTCAGAATTTTCTGGAAGGAATTCAATGTTCTGAATGCCATTCTGAACATCTGAAGGGCTTGGAAGGAGGTAACGAAAGAGTGTATGAATGGGTTTTGGAAAAATCTGCTAAAAGTGTATGTGAACTCATTTAAAGGTTTCAGTAAGGATGAAGCAGTTGTGGAAATTAATAAAAAGATCATGTCACTTAGGAAAAGTTTAGATTTAGAACATGAAGATGAAGATATCCAAGAACTCATAGATGTCCAAGAGGTAGAGCTAATGGCAGAAGATTTAATTGAACTTGCAGAAGAGAGAAAAAGAGCAGAAGAGGAATTAGAAATTGAAGAAGAGCCAGTGCAAAAGTTTATGATGAAAACAATGGCAGAGGCATTTGCCTCAATTGAACATGGAATGAAACTTTTCAGTAATGTGGATGTGAACTTGGAACGACTTGCTAAAGTTGAGAGAGGACTTCAAGATGTTCTTGCAAGTTACCGAGTCATTTATGAAGAACGAAAAAAATGCACTGTGCAAGCTATAATGGATTACTTCCTTAAGAAAATAACTCCAGTGCCATCGCCTTCCACCACATTTGAGCCTCAGCCCTCTACATCTCGTGACGACTCTTTTGCCGAAATCATACCCCCTGTAACACCTGAACTAACAGCCGAAGCAATAACAGCGGAAGAGGAGCGAATTGATGAACCTGCTGCTTTATCATTGCCATCCTTCTCCTCTGATATTTAGTTCAACATAGCCATCAACAGCCTGGCATCATTCAAGTAAGCTGACAATGGACTGAATCTTGGTGAGTACAGTACACATCCAATTCTTGTTTGTGTTATGCAGTTTCTCTGTGTGTATTATCATTAGTCTTGTTCAATGGTGCACTGGCTGTGAAATCTCCAATCTGCATTGAATAGCCAGACCAATTAGAAATAAAAAATAACTAACAGTACAGTACAGATATGTATAGATTATATAGCGTACAGTAGGCTAGGCTGTCTCCAAGTTACGATAGTTTTGAGTAATGATGGGGTCATTGCAACATATCCCCATCATAACTAGAGGACTACCTGTAATGGGTCCACCTTTTTCTTGAGATAAGGCCAGCATACTTACTTAAAGAGATGAGTGGTGGTCATACTGATGTCCTCAAACTTACAGGCCATGTATAAGTTAATTTTGGAAAAGTGAGGGATTATTACAGGTACTGGTTCGTCAGATAACTTCAGTACTTGTAAACAAGTAATGAAGATTCAGTTGCTTTTTCCTAGGGAACTGCTCATATTTGTTTAAAATATGTGCTTGTGTGAACAAGGTCCATTTTGCTTAAAATGTTTACTTTCTCTTTTCAGAACACTCCAGAAAGCTACCAAAAAATGATCGAAATTTTTGAAGGGTCACAAGAATATGGTACTCACCTCAATGTACGAATTATTTCATTTGCATCAGCACTTGCATTAAATCAGGGTTTCCCTCATATCTCCTTAGAGATCCTCTCTAGAGCATTTAATGTGAGAAAGATCGCCATTATGAATTTAAAAGTAAGTAGTAGGTATGATGAGTTTATGTTGTTTTGAAGGTTAAAGATTACTGCTTCTTTGAAGTTCATTTTACTTTAAACTTACATAGATAGATGTGGAAAGAACTAAAATGAAAAATGCAAGAAAATATGTTTCAAGCAGTCCAGGAAGTTAAGATATATGTAGACCTGGTTTTAGGACCAGGCAGTGGGTTAAAACATTTTTGAGAGTATTTAACCCTTAAACGCCGAGCCTCTATTTACAAAAGTGTCTGTCATTTGCACCACAAAGACCCGCTCCCAAAAGGCTTCCAATTACTTGGTCCCTGAATGGGGTGCTTAGACGTATATCAACTCCTCAGTTCAGCAGACCCAATACAATCACAACTCGCATGATGCAAAAGGCAGTCTTCTTGATTGCGTTAGCATCAGGGCCTCGTATTAGTGAACTGAGCTTTCTTAGACGTGGACAATTCATCACGCAAACAACTGACCATCGATTATTAGTATCCCCTGGCCCATCTTTCCTGGCCAAGAATGAGAATCCTTTAAGAAGGAAATCTATTCTGATAAGGAAGCTCAATTTAACATACAAAACATATACCCGGTTCAAGCTCTTAAGGTTTACCTAGATGTCACGGCAAACACCCCAGAAGGTCCGATTTTCCTACATCTTAGCACAAATAAACCACTCTCTCTACAAGGGCTAAGAATAATTTTAGTGTCCCTCGTTAATAAGGCAAATCCAAACTCCTTTCCTAGGCCACATGATGTTAGGAAAGTAAGTTGACTCCCATATTCACTTGGGATGCGTACCACAACCCCCCTGCTAATAGCTAAAATCCGTGAATACTTGATACCCCTCTAAAAATGCTTATAACTGCCTATTTTGATAGTTTTATCACTGCATTTAGCCATGAAAATATGAAAATACAGTAATTAATGAATATTTCTCTATGAAAAATTCAGCAAATAGGGGAATTTTCTGTGAATAATGTGTATATACATTCCACAGAAAAATTCGAAACCGCGAATAGGCGGGGGTCCACTGTATGTTGGCCTTCTTCAGAAATGTCTCTTTCAAAGAAGTCTCTGAATGTACAGGGTGGTCATCAGAGACAGTATTCTTAAAACATTATTGCTACAAGCTAGAACAGATTTAATTACACTGTGTATCAGTAGGTGGTATGGTCAGTCCTAACACCACAGGCACTACAGTGGAAAACCAGGGGTCCCCTTGACGGGCAGGTATGCTAACTATCGCTGGGGAAGATGCGACAAGACTGCAACCAAACCCAGCATGCTTAGGCAAGTCACTGTAGAACTTCACCCTAAAACATAAGTTCGTGTTTAGTTTTTTGTTCTGTGTTACCAAAACCTGAGGGGTATTTGGAAACTTGTGGCTGACATTGGATCAGAAATGTTTTTTCTTTGGGTTGTTGGGATTATAATTTTAGAGCTTAAGCCTTTTCGTCACCTGTCAGTTTCTTTGTAAAGCTTCTTGAGGACGAAACAAGCGACTACACTATCAAAAAACAGGTTTTGATGTAGGAAAAACCTATTTTTGGTAGTCGCTGTTGAGTCCTCAAAACCCTCCCACTTCCTTGATGAAAAGGCATGGGATTTGGGTAAGGGATCATCCTGCATTGACCAGCAGAAAGTAATGGCTTCTTGGTCTCCATGCGGGTCTGTTTGTTGACAATATGGCAGACTGTGCATGCAAATTAATCACTTCTTCTTCTAGCAGGTTTTGACAATGGAAACAACCCGGGTGCAGCTTCACTGAAGATGGTGGAAAGTGCCCTCTTATCTTTGAGTTCATAACATACTCCATCACATGTTATAGTGTTTATCACTAAGACACATACTGGCCACGAGACCAACTAAAAGAGAATTCTTGGATATTAATTTGCTCACCATGGATCTCTGGTAGACCATGGAAGGGTAACTCCTTGAGGACTCAACAGCGACTACCAAAAATAGGTTTTTCCTATGTCAAAACCTGTTAATTGCCATATATGTTCTTTTGTATAGTATTAATGATTTGCAACCTTGATACTCTTGCATTTTTCTCTTTTCTTCTTGCCCTGCCCTTTGTACTTTGATATACAGGTAGTCCCCAGTTATCGGTGATCCTGTTTTACGGTGCTTGTCTAGCGGCAATGATAACCGGATTTTCGACACTGATTCCTGGTTATCAGCGCCAATCTCCGGTTATCGGCGCTGATCTCGGTTATTGGTGGCGCTGATCCCTGGTTATCGGCACTGATAACTGGATACCAGCACCCATAACCAAGGATCGGCGCTATTATCACCGATTTTCAGTTGTTGGCGATTTTCGGTTATTGTCACACAGTCGGGAACGTAACCCTGCCGATAACCGGGGACTGCCTATATACATGTTTATTTACATGTAACTACACTAGGTACTTCTGTGTTTGATGTTAACAAAAACAAATAATTTTGCCTAGACCACACTCTTTTTCTGTTTTTTATTTTTATAAGTTGTTCCCAGCATATAATTGATTTCTGTGAAACTGGAACTCTTGAAGATATTTCTAATGCAGAGACAGCTTTCCTGAGACTAAGTATCAGTAAGAAAATGCTACTGTAAAGTTATCAGACCTATTTCAGTCTTTCAGAAATGTTCTCCTCAGGTTTATGCTAATTCATTTACACTCTGTATCTGCTTAGATCACTGAAAAGGTCTTATGAAAAGGTGATGAATCTGTATTCGTGAATCATATTTTAAAAGCTTTGGTATTCAGGTGAAAAAGTATTTTAATAATTTGATAAGAATATTTTCCATAAAAATACACATTTAAAGTTGATTAACTTTTACATTTGTGTTCTTGGTATACAGTATGAAGTTAAGAAAGCGTAACTTTCCTTCTGAGAATAGTCTTTTTTTTCAGGTGTTGTCACTGGTAGAATTAGGCAGAGTTGAGGATGCTCTACCAATCCTGAGGTCTGTGTTGAGAGTTGACCTTCCAGATACATTTTCAAGAGGCGACAGTCAACAGATTCTCAGAAATACAGTAAGATTACTCTATAACTAACTTATGTCTGCATTTTATGGACATTTTATTAGTATTCTTTAGTTCCTAGTGTTTTCACTTGGAAGTGGAGCACTTTACAAAGATTACCCATTGGTAATATTGCTTTGTTTTCTAGTTGCCTTAGTCAAGCTCTTCCATACCTGTGTCAAAGCACCTTTATTTTATGAATTTAGCAATGTTGGATCACCCTTTGCCTTTCATTTTTTTTTTTTTTGTCTTTTTGCTTTCAAATTTGTCTATTAACTAGTATTTTTTCTTTTCAGTTTTGATTCATTAAACCCCATTGCTTTTATGTAGCCTTTCCTGCTCCTGAGTGAAATTCCCAGACACTCCATTCTCAGAAGAAAAGAAGAAGAATTCTTAGTAATGGCATATATCCTGGTTCCATAGGCCCACTTGTGGTAAACTTGTCACCTGCTGCACGTTTGCAGACCTTTCCACAGCTTGATCTCTCCCAGATGTTGATTGCAATGATTGGAATCCTCTTTACTTCATTTATGGTTTCTCTTTAATTATCACTCGTAAATAATCATCATTGCTTTGGTGAAGGTTTTTTCAGTTGTGAAATCCTACTTTTATCAGGTGATAACAGTGCAAAAAGTGAGGCTTTTTCACTGCTGATTCAGTTGAGCTTTGTTTGTTGTAAGTACCTTTCATGTGCTATTTTCCAGCTGTAATGTAAATGCTGTTCTTTTGGTTTTACAAGCAGGAATTACTGTTCACATTTTTTGGATTTTTTCCATTTATTAGTTTAGGTTTTTTGTTAACCAGTTATTGACTCAGTGACAGAGGTGTGTGCCTTACTGTTTTTTTTTTTTGCAGTAACACGGTTTTGTGTATATTCCATGATGGTGTAGGCAAGTTTTCTGTGTGTGAGCAGTTGTTCTTGGTTGCACTTATTTGTACTTTAGCCTACAAAATTACTTTTTTTCTTGCCAGTGTGCTTCTGATATTGGTCTTTGTTAAAATTGCTGTCATTATCTAACATTTACTTTGGCTGAGTGTTCAAAGATTGATTGTGTGATATATGTAATTTGTTTTTGCGATACTTTTACTGGTACCCGGACTTTTTGTCGTTGGATATTTCGTTGGCGGATATTTCGTCGAATAAACCTTTCGCCGTTGGACGCTTAGTTTAACTAACGTTTTGTCGAAGGGATTTTTCGTTGACAGACTAATAAAGTAGATAATATAATGGTGCAGTTAGAGGTTAAACAGCCAGCCAGGTAATTATTCAGTTAGGATGGTGAGAATGGTCAGGAAGCCTTTGTTTCCTGTGCAGTTGATTCTTTGGCACCAGGCATCATGGCAAAAAGCGGCACCAACCATTCCTCTGGTATGGAACAGCTTTAGAGGAGTTGAAACTTTTTATCTCAAGGAGCAGGGGTTTCTGCTGCCACCACTTCTGCTTCCCAAGGATTTCCCTCTAATGAGCCGGAAGCTCATGATATTGACTCTGATGCTGATGATGAGCAGGTAGCATTTCAGCTTTTCAGAGACTGATTAAGGTCTGTGCTAGCAAATTTCCTGATTTCTTTTGAGGAACCAGTAGTTCAGGATTCGATGTCCCTTTGGACTGTTAAGCTGGAACCTAAGGAGATCCCCTTCTGTCTCCAAACGTGGTAAATTGGCACTAAGCAGATTTGACACAGTGGCTAAGTTGCTTTATCAGAAAGTTTCTTTGAGAAGTTCTTCCTCTTTTCTTCCCCTCTTTATGTGAAACTAGGCTGTCGCAGGATTTCCCTCTGTCTTCTATTAGACACCAATTTTTCTTGATACTGGATGTGAATAAAAAGAGATTGGTTTCCTCAGGGAAGTTGTATTAACTACTTTGGGGTTAGAGTTTTTGCTCACTCGGTTTTCCACGTTACAGAGGTAATGTCTTAATCAGAAATGGTTATAGCAACCAAAGACAAAATAGCAAGAGAGATCATTTCTGCTCTTCCTTAAGAGAAATAGCACTTGGGGAACAATTCAGTGGATTTTTTGGGCTGCTTCGGTAGAGCAGTGTCAGACTCCCTTGGGGAGGGTGTGCATGCCTTTACTATTGTGATTGTCAAGCATAGGGAACACTTGTTTTCTTTTTTCTTTTCTGGCTCCCTCTGTCTCTTCGACTCATAGGGCTGATGATATTGCTCATCACCCCTTACATTCTTTATTGGACACCGCGGCATTAGGTACAATAGTGCAAGATGGGGAGAAAGCGGAAACCAGATCTCTGTTGCATTGCTCTCAAACATTTAAGCTTACACAGCCATGGCAGCAGCCATTTCCTCAAGTCAATGCAAAGTTTCAAGGTTTCCCCAAAGCAAAAGGGGTAAGTCATTGGTACCCTCAAGCCAACCCTTTCGGGCTTTCAAGAAGAACAGTAAGCGTCCTATAAAAAATCCAGCTCCTGTTAAGAACTGATACATCAAGCCCTCAGCCCCTAGTAGGAGGGAGGTTGAGCCTCTTTTATTTGGTTTGGCAGGATCTGGAGGCAGATCCCTGGGTGGTGGAGGTACTGAAGGAGTGATACAGCATTGCCTTCTTTTCCCAGCCTCCTCTAGCCAGTTCTTCAAAATGAGAAGTTCCAGATCCTGTGTCAGGAAGTAGGCTCTCCTTTGCTAAAAGGAGCTGTGGAAATAGTCTTGGATTCATTGCCAGGGTTCTAAATCACCTGTTTCTGGTACCACAAGCTTTGGGAGGATGGAGACCCATACTGGATGTCTCAAGTTGAACTGCTTCGTTCACCTGACTGTTCACCATGGATTCCTTGAGTTCAGTTTTAGTGGCAATTCAGCAAGGAGATTGGATGGTATCATCAGATCTGATGGATGGATACTTCCATGTACCAGTTCATCTAAATTCAAGGCAATAGCAGTTTGTTGTTCAGCGCAAGGTGTACCAGTTTTGGGTGATGTGCTTCGGTCTGAGCTCAGCTCCTCAAGTTTTTACAAGAGTCCTGTTGTAGTTGGGCAGGTGAGCTCACCTGTTAGGCATTCGGTTGTTTCTCTACCTTGATGATTGGCTGATTCTAGCATCCACTTTAAAGGGGAGCCTGAGGACAAGAGGTACTTTTAAAGTTGACAAGTATGTTGAGAATACTGATAAATGTTTCAAAATCCAATGTAATACCAACTCAAAACCTTTGTTACCTGGGAATGTTTCTGGATACCTAGAATTTCTTGGTTTCTCTGAGGAGAAACATATAGACAACTTTCCTTTAATTCTAGAAGAATTTCTATCCAAGAAACGGTTGTCCTTGTCAGGACACATGACATCACTAGAGAAGCTGGTTCTTGGTGCCAGGCTGAGAATGAGGCAGACTCAATTCTTTCTCAAGAGGCATTGGAAGAGGTAAGTTCAGCTGGACCCTGTTAAAAATTCAAGTCTCAAGGGAATTTGAGGATAATCAAAGATGTTGGATCCATCGACCTTGGTCGTTGCAGGGAATTTCTCATTGTAGCATATTAATCAGTTAGAGATGTTTGCAGTGTGGAAGGCCCTTCTGGCATTGGAGGATTTACTACTGTGAAAAAAAATCTAGCACTCTTTTCAGACAAGTCAGCAGTTCTGGCATATCTGATCAATGAAGGAGGCACAAGTCGGAAGCTTTGTTCCTCCTTTCGAGTCGCATTCTTGCTTGGTCAGAGGAAAGGAAGATCCTTCTGTTGTTCCATTTTGTTTCAGGAAAAATGAACATTGTGGCAGGCCAGCTGAGTAGGAAGAACCAGATTCTGTCTTCTGAATGGACCTTGCATCCACAAGTTCTAGGAGGTTCAGCAACTGCCTGCCAGCGTACTGCTCTCCAGTTCAGGATCCTCAAGCTTGGGCAGTCAACACAATGCTTTTAGATTGGTCTTATTTAGACCTGTATGCTTTTCCCCCATTTCTATTATTATACATTGGGTGCTAGCTAAAAATTCATTTAACATTACATTATTATAAACAGAATAAGGCATGATAGTGATTATCCCAGTGTTTGGTAACTATCTTTTATATTGTCTTTGTTAAAGCCAGAAAAGAATAAATTTTTAACATCCCATTACCAGCCAATTGTTCTGAGATTTTGCCAGTATTAGACTGGTCTAGTACAGTACCCTGTACAGTGTATAGAAAAGAAGGCATCTTCACCTCTGCTCAGTGTGGCTTTCATCAAATGCATTCCACAACTGATGTACATTACTACTCGTCTTGAAAATTCAGTATGCAGTGTCATGTGTCTGTATTTTTTGACGCTTAAAAAGCATATGGTACTGCTTGGAGGCATGGGATCCTTACAGATATTTATGACTCAGGCCTTTGAGTGGAATTGCAATTGCTTATTGAACCATTTTTAGCTTGTTGCTTCATTCAGGTTCAAGTTGGCAATACCTTATCCAAAAGACTTCAAGGAGTTCTGCAAGGGAGTGTATGGAATGTGACCTTGTTTGCACTGGCGATTAATGCGATCTTTTTTGTCATTCCTAAGACATTCTGTACACCTTATATCTGGATGAGCACAAGATCCAGTTCAGAAATTGACTGAATTGTAAATTGAGCAGATTTGAATGGCTTCAAGTTTTCATCAGGCAAGACTGTAACTATTCACTTCCGCTGAATCTGTGGAATACACCCCAATCCAGATATTTGCTGAAAGGGCCAAAGGATTCCTTGAAATTAAGGCTGTTGATTTTCAAAAATTATCAAACACAAGATGCAGTTTTAGAATTTTATTATGAAATCATTCATTGTAAAATATAATTTTATATAAGTGACTTACCAAGCAATTACATACAGTAGCTACTAGCTTCCTACCATGGCAGTCCAAAAATTCAAATTTCGCGGTGGCACCACCATTGCTAATGTAGGTGACAGGGTCCCGCCCAGTATTGGGACTGACAGGTACAACTCAGCAGGAAACTTCAGTTCATTTTCTGCCGGCTCCCGATCAACGTCAGTGGTTTTTGGACAGTCCCTTTCATTATTTTTTCAAATTTTTTGTTCCAGTATTGGTGAAGTATTTGAATTTTGTGTGACCTTTTTTCGATTAGTTATTTGTTAGCTTTGGTTAACATAATGCCTAATTAAGATGTCAGATTCTAGTTTTAGTGTTCAGTTTTGTACTGAGGGTTGCAAGACTAGATTAGTTAAAGTGACTTACGATTCTCACACTAATGTGATTCAAATGTAGGGGGCAGGAATGTAATAGGGAGATTTACATGTCCAGAATGCCAGGAATGGGATGACCATCAGTGGAAGGTTTTTAGATCTCATTCAGATAAGCTTGATAGAAATAGAAAGAGGAAGGTGGCTCTTAGAGCCAAAAATAGAGCTAGTATAGAGGCTATTCCTTTGCCTTCACTGGTCGAGGGTAGTGCTGTTTCTTCCCCTCTTATCCCTTCTTTGTCTCCTTTCCTTAGCCCTCCTGCAGTCTTACCTGCATACTTCTTTACCCAGTTCCCATGCTTCTGATCTCAACACCATTGCCAGTCTTGAATCTCGGTTCGATAAAAAGTTTGAGTTCCTGGCCAATACAGTAACGGAAGTAGGTATGTCTTTCAAAGCTTTTGTAGACAAACCTTCGAGTGTACCCAGTGCAAGTGCAGTGCAGAGTGAGAGTGTTGTGCTTTCCAAGGAGGTGGCTGTCTGTCCTACCAGTGCTCCTAGACGAAGGTCCCTGTCCTGCTCCCCTGCACCGGGGAGAAGACGTACCGGAGGTTGAAGGGAGGCTGGTAGGGTTTACCCAAGGGCAGTCACTCCCGCTGTCGAGTCTGTTGCCCAGTCCCAGGCTGTGGCAGGGCGTCACTAGAAAGGCATCTCTTTTAGTGCTCATCGTCTGTCTTCGGATTCTGAGGACTCTTTGTCTGATGGGAGGCGTCGTTGGCATCGTTCTTCCGCCTCCCGTCCTTTGAGGAGGCATTCTGCTGGTGTGGACAGCTCTCCGCCTCCTATTGAGAAGTTTAAGGAGGTCACTGTGAGTCCCCAACCCTCCTGCAGCTTCGCTGTTCCTCCTCCTTCTGTTTCGTCAGTGCAGTATCGACAGTCGACTTGAGACAGTCTGGAGTCTCTCAGATCTGGAGAATATACGGTTTTGTCGCCAAAGCGCTCAGACCCTCATTGTAAGTGCTCGTCACCCCAGCCTAAGTACTCTTGGGTGCCTGAGCTCTTACCCTCTCCTGAGCGCCTGGCGCCAGCTAAGCCAACTCAGGCTTCTGCACCAGCTCATTCGGTGCCAACTGTGGACCGCTCTGCGCCTCCTCTGAAGCTCTTGGTGCCATCATCCCCTCGTCTACTTGCATCGACTCAAGAGGGTTCTTCATTAGCCCCGGTTCGGCACCAGCTAGAGGACCTGATGAGTTTCTTGAAGAAGAAGAGTTGCCAAGAATGCGGAAGCCTATCTTTTGCCTATCTTGTCTGATGAGGAAGAAGATGACCATGATTCTGCCCCTTCCTCCGCTTATTCGAGCCTTCTCAGGTTCTTTTTAGCTAACTTCCCTGACTTTTTCCAGTCTGTGACTCTGGATTTGCCCGCATCAACCTTCTAATGAGGAAGCAAACAAGCGATTTTTGCCTCCCCAAGTTAGTCCTCTCCTCTTCCTTGAAGAGAGCCTTGAAAGAGGTTGACGAGTGGTTGGCTTCTAAGAGGGACCCAGGCAAGGACGACTTTCGATGGTGGTTATCAGAGGAAAGACTTCAGGAAGGGATCTCTCTCCCTCTGAACCCCAGCCCAGAATTCTTTTCCGATGCTTCAGATCAAGTTGCGGAGCTCTGCTGGGAACTCGGAAGGTCTCCAGGACGTGGACATTGGACCAGAAGTCGCTGCACATCAATGTCAGAGAATTAAAAGCATGTGCCTCCAAGCATTTGCTCCGCTAGTCTCCGGGAAAATCGTAGTGATCTACTAGTACAACACCACAGCTCTGTCCTATGTCCACAAACAGGGAGGCACCCACTCCTTCACTCTCCACGAGGCAGGGAAGGACCACCTTCTCTGAGCAGAGCAGGCACAAGTCAAGATTCTCCCTTGCTTCATTCATGGAAAAATGAATGTCCTGGCGGATGAGCTGAGCCGTGGTCACCAGGTATTGCTGACAGAGCGGACCTTAGACTCCAAAGTCTGCAGCGATCTGTGGAAGCTTTGGGGCAAGCCCTCTATAGGTCTCTTTGCAACGTCGAGGAACAATCTCCTTCCTCTGTTTTGCTCCCCAGCCCCAGACCCTCTAGCGTGGGTGACAGATGCTATGCTTTTGGACTGGACGGGCCTCAATGTTTATGCCCTCCCTCCCTTTGGGTTGATCCGAGACGTGCTGAACAAGCTCATGTCTCATCGAAATGTCTCGATGACTCTCATCACTCCATTCTGGCCAAGAAAAGAATGGTTTCCGGACCTGCTGTGACTGCCTGTGGACTTTCAGAGGCTGCTTCCACAATAACAGTTGCTGCTCAAACAGCCCCATTTTGTCAGGTATCATCAAGGATTGTCCCGCTCTGGCCCTGACAAGATTCAGACTGTCAGGAGCTTCGTCAGAGCAAAAAGGTTTTCGTGAAGGGCTGCAGAAGCTATTGCTAGATGTCAAAGAGCTTCTTCTAGCAGGCTCTACCAGTCCAAGTGGACAGTGTTCAGAAGATGGCGTGGACAGAATAACATCTCTTCTTCTGAAGCCTCTGTGAGCCAGATAGTGGACTCCTTACTCTTCTTGAGGACCTCAAGGAGATTGTCACCCTCTATGATTAAGGGCTACAGTGCTATGCTTGGCTCAGTATTCAAGCATAGAGGCCTTACCTGTCCACAAATCAGGATATTAGCAATCTCATTTAGTTTTTTGATACTTCTAAAATAGACAATCCCGGTATACTCTCTTGGAACTTGGATGTCATTTTTAAGTGGCTCTCAAGCTCCTCCTTTGAAACTCTATGTTCAGCCTCTTTTAAGTCTCTCACTAAGAAGACTCTTCCTGTTAGCTCTGGCTACAGCGAGCCGAGTTAGCGAGCTCCAAGCTATCAACAAGAAAGTTGGGTTTGCGCAAAGCATTGCACTATGCTCTCTCTAGCTTGGTTTCCTCACTAAGAATGAGGATGTTTCCCACCCCTGGCCCGCTCGTTCGTTATTAAGAGCCTGGAGGACATTGTCAGGCCAGAGGAAGAGGAGAGACTTCTTTGCCCTGTGAGGGGCTTGCGGTACTACCTCCGCAAGACTGAGAAGATCAGGGGTCCCTCCGAACAACCTCTGGTGTTCCATGAGTGTTCCATGAAGAACCCTTCGTGCCCACTTTCTAAGAATGCTCTCTCTTTTTTCCTGAGGAGTCTGATCTCGGAAGTGCATTCTCAGGTTCAAGAGGACAACTTCTCAATCCTGAATGTTAAAGCTTATGAGGTTCGAGACGTTGCCACTTCTCTTGCTTTTCAACAAATGTCCTTGTCTTCAGTTCTACAATCAACATTTTGGAGGTCTAAATCCATGCTTGCTTTGCACCACCTTCAGGATGTTAAAGCGGTGTTTTAAAATTGTAGTATGGTAGGGCTTTATCTGTGGCTGGCATGGTGTTGGGAGAGGAAGCCTAGGGGGCTCTCTGTCCCTCTACTGTCTCCTTGCCTTGTTGTAAGGTTGTTGAGTTAAGGGAAGCCGGGGGGTACAATGTACCTGGAGTACCCACCAGTTTTATGGTTGGGATGTTGGTTTTTTGGTTTTTAATTGTGCTTGTAGGTGACACCGTTGGTTTTTATTCTGGTCTGTTCCAAGGGCAAGGGTACTCTTTCTGTCTTTGTCAGCCATCTGTGAACTTCCATGGCTGCAAAGTACCCACTGAAGTAGGGGATACTCTTGGCCATCCTGCCACAACCTTTACTGGTTAAGATGAGCTCCGACCAGAGGCGGTAATTACCTGCAGCAGCTCTCTTACCAGGTAGGGTACAGCAAGCATTGCGCCAGTGCTAGCAAACTTTCTAGTTCAAAGTCATTATCTTTATTAATGTTTTGGATTAGATTATGTCCAGGTATCCCACCTCCTCTCAATGTGGAGTCAGCTGTGTAATTGCTTGTAAGTCACTTAATATAAAAATGACATTGTTATGACAAAATAAAGTTTTATATATACTTACCAAGCAATTACATAATCAGAGCCCACCCTCCTTCCCCACAGATGGACATCAGGGCTCAAACAAATTGAAGTTTCATGCTGAGTTGTACTTGTCAGCCCTGATAGTGGGCGGGACCCTGTCACCTACACTAGCGATGGTGGTGCCACAGCGAAATTTGAATTTTTGGACTGCTGTGGTAGGAAGCTAGTAGCTATGTACAGTAATTGCTTGGTAAATATATATATAAAACTTTATTTTATCATAGAAGTGTTTTATATTTTTGAAACTCCTTAAATTCCAGATAGAGAGAGTAGAACAAGCTGTAAAAAATGCTGGTGATAAAGAGCTTATAGCAGAATACAATAACATAGCAAAAGGTCTTGAAGGAAATGGCCACATATCTGAAAAGGTAAGTTTTGTTATTTGTGCATTTTTTCTCAAAAATGGTAAAAAAAGTCATCTGAAATATTGATATAAAACCCTTCTTTAAAAGATTTCTAAAATATTCATCTTGTTTTACTGATTTGCACACTAGAAAGGACATTAAACATAGTTATAGCTTATTTAGGTACATTGCATACTGATCAGCACTCAGTTTTGTTATGGCAGCAGAAAGACAATAAGATATTTTTAACATTTAACTTCGGTTTTTAAACTTCATGTAAAATGTGTTGGTATGTGCTATGTTTTTCAAAAGTACCTTGGCTTCTGGAATTTTTTATGTTATTTCTTGATTTTATATTTAGTAAAGTGCTCACATTGTGGTACGATAAATCTTACAGAATATTGTAATAATGCTTGGTGGTCACCAAAACAACCAACAGGAAATTTAATAAACCCATTACAGTAGTTGCACCATAGATAAACAATTTAAACAAAGGCTAGTGATGTGTTTGTCATTTGTCATTAAGTTGCACAGAAAATTTAAATATCACTTAGTAATACCACCTGTGGGAAGAAATGCTATTTACGCACTCCAGGAGAACTCAGAAATATTAGAAAGAGGCTTAATAACAAGTATATACAAAACAGTGATGTTCATAAGAATGTCAGTCTCAGGGTACTTAGTGTAGCTTTCACATTTTTGAAAAATAATTGAGGGACGCCAAGGAGTTGTGAGACTAAGTGATAAAAACAGTTTGCCAGTATAGTATTCTAATGCTTACTGTATTGTTCCTGTTATTGGAAGCACGTTTAATTTTCATACATAATGTTCTTCAAATGCATGTATATTTTGTTGATATCTTGAGTTTAAAAATAATTGTGTTGAATGATTTATCTACAGAATATATATGCCAGTTCTGAAGATTTACAACTGTATGAAATATTATTTTTTTTATGTACTGTATAACTGTTTTCATTTGAAATTTAATTACTATGTGGTAATACTACAAGTATGAGTGATATAAAACAAGCTTGATACACACAAACAAAATACTAGTAATTTATTTTTTAAATTTGGTCAGTACAGGTAGTTAATTACTAATCCAGCATCATTGGGACTAGGGTACTGAATTTCTGTAGTGATTTTGCTGGATCACAGAGTGATTAGGTTAGAATATACTTAATTACTACCCCAAGTGGCAATGAAATCGATGAAGTAAAGTTTATATATCCTGCCTATTGGGCAGGTTCCATTTTTGCTAGTAATGTCTCTCAATTGCTTTTTTATTGATTAAAAAATGTTATTGTATTTTTGTAACTGATTTTAGGTACATTTAAATAACAAACAAATAAGAATTATTTTATTGCTGTTTATGGATTCATATTGAGAATATGTATGTACTGTAACAGTTAGAAGTGGCCTGATGGTTGTTATGAGGCCAACACTGAGAGGAAGAATTTTCCCCCAAAGCTGAACAGATCAGTGATCAAAATAGCATCTGTTTAAAAAAAAAAAAAACTAGCAATGGAGGAAAAAGACATCGAGAAGAGGGATCTTTGTTTAAATGCATTACCTCGGGTGCAACCTAGTTGAAGGAGAATAAAATAAAAAAAAAGTACCCTTAAGCAATAATCTGACTGCAGCCATGACAAGTAAAGTAACTGTGCAAATTAATTTTCAGTGAAATTGTACTTTCCTGGAAATATTGAATCAACAGTTTTTTCACTTTAGTAAATTAGTGTATTTTGATGTTTAGTTGTGAAGGAATGCCACATAGTTAAGATGTAGCAATATTTAAGCCTTATTAAAAATGACCATTGTTAAAAACTCTTAAAAGGCAGTCACATACTAATGCATAAAAATTCTGTATTTAAATGAGTTTATAGTTTTGAAAATGAATTTAGATATTAGTTTCAGAAGTTATAAAAAAATGAATTATCTTGAAGTTTGTAATGAAGGCCATTGGGCTCAAGTATGTCACTACCCAAAATTATAGCACGAGGTTTCAGGCGCAGGCCATACATTCTGTTGCATATACGGTACAGTTGGAACACTGCACCAGGATATGCACAGCCTACCACGGGAAACTCACGCTGGTGCACGACAGGCTATCGTCTGAAATGGTGTGTGTGGTAAATGTGGTCCATTCTCAGTAGAGGATTTCTGTTCATTATTTAAAGTGGCTTCTTTCACTTCTCCGTCCACTACCTCATTACCACAAACTCCCATGAAGGGGATCCCAGCAGAAATTAATGGTTTTTTGCCAACAAGAACTGTGATAGGTCAGGAAGGACCTATCACACCTGAGCTTTTAATGCATTTGTAGATCAAGCTTTTATTATCTATTTCCTAATGAAAGGGTCCTGATTGAAAGAGCATACCATGTGTTGGGCAGATATGGGTCTATCATAATGGCCAGTACACTGGGGCCCTGCTACTTCCAAAATGAAATTATGGGTCAACTTGGTGAGGTATATAGGACTAAACATTCTGCTTTGATATCCAAAATAAGTTCCAAACCCTATTTTGTAACTACACCAAATACAGAGGCACAGTCCGATAACTTAGCTGGTAGTAGTAGCCACGATTATCCCTACATTGTACAGCACATCCAACACACCATTTTCTGACCTTCAACCAACTATTAACAACTTCCTGTTAACTGATATGCTTGAGGTTTCATTTAGTAATGTACACTATAATCTGTGTGTAATAAATAGTGTAACAATGCTATATTATTAGGATGTTAAAAGTAGATTATTAGGATGTTAAAAGTAGATCTCTTGAAGGGCTAGCTTGAATAGTGGGACAATTCTCTCCACAGGATTGCAAAATATGCATCAAACTTTAAACAGGAATTGCACATTTAGTTCTTATTGATAGAATAACTGATATGCATAATATATAAATTTTAAATTTTTTCAGACTTTGGATGAATACATATGTGAACCTATTGAACAGTTGCCATCGAGGACTTCTAAATTAAATGATCGCAGAGATAGAGCGATGCTTGCTGCTTCCTTTAATCGAAATCGTGGTGCACAATGGCACGGTAACAGAAACAGAAGTAGACCAGGACTAATGGATATGGAATAAGGTGGTTAATATTTGTACAGTAAATTTGGCATTCTGTTCTTTTGCTGTGTTTTATTCAGATACCTTTATGAGTTTTGCCTCCTCCACACAACTGCAAATTATACCTTTAGATATTATAAAAACTGTTGAAGTTACAAGTAATTAATTACAGGGTTTATGAATTAGTTTTGCCCTCTTCACACAGCTGCAAATTATTTTTTTAAAGATTACAGTATCAATAAAACCTTTGTAATTAAGAGAAGTTATTTCACATGGTTAACAAAACAAAAATAACTTTTGTAAAAACTTTTATTAGCTAAATACTGTAATCAAACATCTGAAAATGACCCTGCAAAATCAACAGGTTTAAACACTATTCCTCAGTACATTTATACTTGTGCCAGAGGAAAAACAACATTTCACTACTCTATAGCATCTGATCTTGCTACAGCAAATGGTTGCTCAACAGCATCCTCCCCAGAATCGACTATCTTCACCTCGTTTACAGGACGGTCACGACCATCTGTCTGTGTGTTCTCAATTGCTTTCACAACATCCTGGAAGTATTAGGAAAAATCATTAAACTCCTCACACTATAACCTTTTATCTTTAACTTGCTTTAACTTTCATACTATAAAACAATATCAAACTTGGCTTTAACTTTCATATTATAAAACAACATCAAACGCTAAATCACATACCATTCCTTTGATAATTTTCCCAAAGACAACATGTCTTCCATCCAACCAAGGAGTCTTTTTGGTGGTGATGAAAAACTGAGATCCATTGGTGTCCTTTCCAGCATTTGCCATAGATAACCATCCTACTCCATAATGCTTAAGCTTGAAGTTTTCATCAGGAAATCTATCACCATAGATGCTTCTACCTGTAAATATTTAATAAAACTACTAAGCCAGGCCATAAGAATATCTTTCAACAAGCAACTCACATTTTTTTAAACCAGTGTTCAACAGTTCACAGGTTGTAACATCCACAGGTTTTGACTTGAAAGACCCACAGATAAAGAATACTGACTAAAAAAGTTCTACAAAGTTCTAGAGCAAAACTGCAATTATTTTAAGTTCTAAAAGAGCAAACATGACTCCTTATAAGTTCAGTAACTATTAACAATTAAATAAAAATTAATTTGACAGGCTAGCCTTGTGCTAATAAGAGGCTCTTGTTCTAGGGAAGAAATGCAAAGAACTTCAAAACACACATTATTTAAAAGGACTATACTTTGAAAATTTTAAATTTTAAAATTGGGCAACTATGCTTTAATGGTTTGCAACCAAATGAAATATGTTGAAGGGGAACATGTTCTTTTTATAGCATGAAGTAAAAGCAATTTGGCAGAGAAGACCGTACGCATGGAAATCTTGGATTATCACATTTTGGGAACAAATAATAAAAAATATTCCAAAATCCAGTGAGCTTAACTTGTGGTATGTTTATCTTGTTTATGTGGTACATTGCTGTGGTGTGATTGTTAGGTAACGGACAACTTGAATCTTGCAATTGAAAAATTTTATATTGTACATTCATGTGCATAAGTTGCTATAACAGATCATGCAATTTCAATTCTCTATATTTTCATGTTAACACCTACAATTAAGAATATATTTTTTCAAATTGGAACAGTTAAGAATATTTTTTTTTTCACACTGGGACAGAACTAAAAATCAATGTATGTATTCGATGTCAGTTATATTTCACAGTAAAGTGTTGTTCAGTCAACTGTATGTGCTAGCACAAGCACTTAGTCGTTTAAGATGCTGGCAAATGTAGTTATCTTCCCAGAAATATATTCTGAATTCATGTTGAGTAAATTAGAAATATAATACATCCTACTTGAAATTTTCAAGCTATTATTTACTTATTTTCTGTTTAAATATTTAACAATGGTAAATGAAATATACGTACATAAGGAAGACCAATGGAGACTTCCTCAAAGGTTCTGTCATTCATTTAGATTATTTCTTAAATTTTACATTTATTTGAATGATAAAAACTGAATAATAAGAAAGGCTGGTTAATGTTTACCAGTGACAAAAGTGCAAAGGGAAGATGAAGCAATTTAATGTAGATTACTTCTGGGTGGTTAGGTCATTAATGCATACCACTTTTAGGATAAAAATTCTCTGATGCATTTTCATATTAATTATCTTTGTGATATAGCTGTGTGGTTGTTGAAGGCTAGTAAAAAGGTATTTAACTAGTAGCTGATGAGTGAGGGGGTGGGGCCTACCTAATTCACTCAGTAAGAGTGTATTTATATTGAACAACTGGGGGCAAATGCCAGGTTAGTTAGTGTTGGAATCAAGATAAAAACAGGTTTGTAAACCTAGGAAAAATGCAAATTACATTATAAATATGCCATCTGAGAATAGGGGTGGGGCCTCGGGAACTGTACTCCACCTGTGATGGAAGTATTGTCAAGAGAAAATGACTGGTGTTGATGTCCCACCTGGAAATGTCAGCTTCTCAGTAATGTATGTAAACAAGGAGACATTCAAATGTGCTCTATCATCCTGGCCCCCTTTTAAAAAAAGAGACAGGTCCAACTAACAAAAACAAGGGTCACTGGTTGCTAAGCAAAAGATAAAAGGAGGAAAAGATCGTTTAACATCTTTCTTTCACCACCATTACCTTTGGCAAGATGCTATTCATGAGGCTCACTCACATTACAGTTGGCTCCCTCACCAAGTGACTTATGCCCACTTGATGACTTTACCAAAGCCAGAAGAGATTGTGTTTTGGACAACTCAGTTTTGTGCTTGCCAGTACTCATGAACAGTCACCGACACTCGGACCTAAGATATTAAGTCATATGCAGGGTATGGAAACAGCGGCAGCCACTTCTTAATCACCTACAGTATTGAAGAGAGTGGATTGAGAAAAGTTACCTCTAAGAACAAATGAGAATGAGGAGGACTCTCATCCCTCTTGAATGCCACACTAATAGAAGAGATTACACAGTTCATCCGGGAAGGGACAACTCGACACTACTGACTCACCACCAGCCAACTCGGCGCAGGACAACTAAACGTCATGACAACTCACCACAAGCCAAGTCAGCGCTAATGAGCATTTCAGAACAACAGTTTGGTTGTCATCTTGCCAGAAGACTGCGAACAGAGCTGGGGATGGAGCACCCCACAATATGGAGATTCATTACAGGCTGCAGAAATTGCAAAGAAACTGGAGATCCATTACAGGACTGCAGAAGGTGCAAAGAAACAGATACATTTTTTGAGCAGTTAATTGGAGGTCATCCCCTCCCTAAGGTATGAAGGCAGAAGATAGAATTTTGCAAACTGTTTCTTCTGTTTCACAATGATCTCCCACTGAATATTTGAGAGGAGTTGCATAAAATTTCTCAGTAAAATTTTAAATTTAACTTTAATTATGTAATAAAATTACTTAATACTGTAAATTAATTCTGTCTTTAAAAAATCAACCCTAGTCGTGTAGTTGGTGGTGGTAAGTCTTCCGGCACCAAGGCTCATCTACCCTCATCTCTGATGCTAAGGCTATAAGGAACGAATTTCTGTAGCATCCTTCAAGGGCTTGTATGGTGCCTTGGTGAGACAGACGAAAACCTCATTCCACCTAGAGGTATGAGTTTGCTGGGTGGGCAAAACTGTTGAAGGCTCTTTGGGAGCAGGGAGACCTCTACTGAGCAAAAAGGTACTTTCCTTATGATGACCTGGGAAAGGTCTCAGCAATAGCCTTTAACTTCATTAAAAAAAAGGCAGCTTATCTTGCAGAGGTAGACCAGAAACTCTGCAAGATGCTGATAGTGGCTCTGATTGGAGAAAGACCCCTCTGATGATACCAACCATAGAAGATGGCTTACTTTGCAAGGCAAATAGTTGCAGCTGCCAAGGCAGTTTTGGCAATAGAGTTAGTTCTCTCGGCATCTAAACAAAAGACGACTCCACAGATCTGTACACCACTCTGCTTGAGGCCAACACGGAGCTACCAGTTATTTGGAGATTGGAGTGACTAGCACACACTTGATCCTTGATGGGTCAGACATACTGGCAGATAAGTTAACCCTCAAGGTTGTCCCAAGGGTGTTGATTGATTATGAAATTTAGGTCTTGAAGACCAAGCACCGGAACCCATCAGGACTATTCAGCGCAGCAATGCAGATGAAATATATAAATTAATGATGTGACTGCTAATGAAAAGGTGAATGATAACATACTGTACTAGTAAAATTCAGTGTTAAAATATGAACATAAAGAGTAAAGAACGATATTAGATAAAACCCATAAGAAATAAATGTATAAAACTTTTATGGAAGGTGTCCTCCAATGCAGCGCAGAAGTCTGGCACTGATAAGCAAAACAACAGGACCTTCCTTCTTTAGCAGAAAGACAAGTCTATTGCTGGGGTTTCCCAACCCAACGTGCAGGAGAGAGAACTCTGTCTTAATGGTCTGTGAGAAATGGGAGGGTGTCAGTCCTTGAAGTTTAGTCTGTATCAGTCCCAAAGGACACAGATCACCCAAGGCTTCGCCCCTTCCAGCTGAAAACAGCTTGCAAGACTGAAAGGGCTGAGATGACTCTTGACCCCTTCTGAAGACGACGACTGCAAGGAACCTGATGGGACCTTGAAAAAGGCCAGTCCTTTTCCAAAGCAGAGGCGGCATAACTGTTACCAAAGGCTTGGCTGCAGTGTCGTTCCTGGGTCTTCAAGGAACCTTAAAGAAAACTACAACAGAAAGTATGTCAATTCTCAGTTTATCCACTGCTACATCATCCCGATGTCTTAAATAATAGCAAGGAGGAATCCAGTTCCAATCCATTCCAACGTGCAAGCTAACCTCACTCTTGTCATAACTAGTCTTAAATCTTCCGAGGTTATGAATGTGCACTTTCAAGACCAGGTTAGCTCACAGGTATGTGAACTGGCAGAAACAGGTCAATGTACTTTCCCTGAGACCAACAAACTAGGAACTTTACCTTATCCTCATCTGAAAAGACTACAAAAAGTCGTAAATTCGAAATTCTAACCACAATGTGGCCTGGAACAAAGCGTTTTGGTTTTACAATGCTTGGCTAACGACATCATTAACCAGATTTTTGGTGCCTCTACTGCCTACAGAACTACCAGGGGTGTGAGGCTGGAACTGAAGAAAGAGCAATGGGTTTAGCATGTATACCACACATGCAACCCAGTTTTTTTTTTGTCTAGCCTACTCATACCCTCCTCGGTCTGAGCAAGGGACATCAACCCAGTAGCAGCAGCAGACTACAGGGCTGGTACAAAACAGAAACGGATGACACTGGAGGTGTGCTACCCTTGGAAGACACTTATAGAATGGGCTCAAGTGTATCATCAAAAGCTGCATGCATGTAGCACACTCTTACTGAAGTCAAGGATATCTCTGCCGATCACGCTTTCCAGAACAAGATATCAGGCACCATCATTCCAATCAATCACAGTAGGTACAGTTCCAAAAACAGGCCAAAATCAAACAAGCAAAAAACAGCAGCATGATAAAAGCACTATTCAGTATGACTGCACATGAATCCAGGAGCAGAAATGATGCTTCTACGAGTTGGTGGGCCCTTATCCCCATACTCACTTCGACATAACTAACTTGTTACCAAGCTTCACTGATTGGATCAGCTATTACCAAAGGCATTCACAAACGAGACTGCGTATTTTTGTAAGAACAAATAGCAAAATGGCATATCCAGACCTGGTCTCCTTCCAAAGTCTATGATTAGTTAGCCTCCACTATAATACTGTTCTAAGCAAGGAAATGTTCATAGTATTTCTAATTTACCTGATTTCTTGTTAAATTTACCATAAAGTACTGTTTGGTACACTTAAAATTACACATAGGACCAGTGTACATTAAAAATACTGTACTCCATGAATACAAAAATTAACTATACTTGACGCCAGAATACTAAACTCACCTCCAGTGCCGTCTCCTTTAGTGAAGTCACCTCCTTGAATCATGAAATCCTTAATAACTCTATGGAAAACAGATCCTTTGTAACCTTCCCCAGGAGGGTTTATTGCTAGCTGTCTGAAGTTTTCTGCAGTTTTGGGAACAGTTGCTCCAAAAAGACCAATCTCAATACGGCCCTGGGGTTCTCCACCAATAGTTATGTCAAACCATACCTGATGGATAAAAAAAAAGTTACATTACACAATATATATACACATATATACACACACACACACACTGATATTCAAGTTTTGAGAGCAATTTCTGATTAAAACCTGGGAAAAACATGGACCTATGCTTCAGAAGTCACAAGCAATAATTTTTTTTAATGAATAAATGACAAAACCCATTAACACAAAACTCGTCCTGATACTGGAGCTCAGGCCTCGTACTTAACCAACCTGGTACTATCAACACTATTTTTACATGATTTTGGTTGTAATTTGACAATCTGCTACTGTTGTACTAGGTTTCTATGATGATTAAGTACTGTATAGTGGCAGGTAGGTTGCAAGGTTTCAAACACACTGCAATGTTTATTAGTGGGAATCAATATAAAACTTATAAAATAAAAACCTATATACACACAGAAAAGGCTCTAAAACAGCAGAGCCAGTTTGCCCCTTTGAGTCACACTACAGTACTGTACTCATTAACTTGTGGCTTTCCTTTATAGGATCATCATAACCCACTACACAGTGGGGGAGTTGTGAATGTACAGTACATGCATACCAAACAGCAATAGTCTTTGAATACTGACCAGGATTTGACAGATATACAGTCCTGATTATTCCTAAAACTAATTTTGCCACGAGCTTATTGACCTTCTCATGCCAGGGAGTAAAGAACACGTAACACTTAAAGACCATTATCGACGCTTTATTTTTAAATACCACAGTAAATTTAGTCCTACCCTTAGCTTTGCTTGTGTGATGTCAAGACTTTCACCAACCATTCAGTTAACTGTTGACCATAAAAGTTGCCAGATTCCTACTGAACATAGGTATAAAAATAGCATAACTGTAAGCCTTCCTTCTGCAGGGGGGCGGGGCCAAGGAGGCTTTTGCATCCTTTAGTTGAGCAATGATTGAAGATTTTTTAAATTTTTATTTTGTAATTTTGTGGTATAAATATTCATTTTGTAATTTTGTGGAGATAATGGATTTGTTATCAAATAGTAATTTCAAGATAGATAATTGAGATGACAGTGACAAGAGTAATATTGGTATTTACGTTAGCATGCATATGATTGTTAAAATACTGACATTTGTACACCCATTCAGCCAATTAATAACAGTTGTATGTTTATATATTTCAGGTGTTTCTTCAGTAGCTAAGGAGTAATTTTGGCATGAAAAAATTTGGAACCTCAGAAAACATTATACTGAAGCATTCCAAACATGAGAAGTTGTTTGGGGATATTTAACTACCAATTTTCAAGTGTCTTGTATTTTATTATTGATTACATTATTAATCTGCAACAGAAGGAAATTCAACCATGTATAACACCAGGTAAAAAGGTAAAATGTGTTTTTTCACCTGTTTAGATGTTTAGTGAGTTTTCATATGCAGCATTGCCAACTTTAAAACTGCTAGATTCAGAATTATTAACAGCTACACTGTGGAGTTGCTAGTTGACTCTACTTGCAGTGATGTGTACCGAAATTCCAAACACCAACTGCACATGAAATATTTGTTAACTTTTTTTTTAATTTATCTTTACCATTTTGCAATGCTGGTATTTAACATGGATGTTACAACAGTAACAATGGCTTTTGATTGACAAAAAAATACGTACAAGATTTTTATACTAGGACATGCTATTAATGAACATGGTAATTCACCGCGATGTTATGTTGCAGGCTTGTACTGCACTTCCGGTCAAGTGTAAAAATGACAACCGCAACCAAATTGAGGTTTTGAAAATGCATGACAACAAATTTTAGATTTATGGCTATAGTGAACTGGGAAGATGTTTACAAACATGCACACAACCAGATATGAAGCCTGCCTACAATAAAACACAAGCAGCTCATCCTTTACAGATAAACCAAACTTTTTGTGGCATAATTTCACTGCGCTAAGTCAACATCTAGTTGTGTATGAGTGCTGAGAAAGGTGAAGATCTTGCTCTCCAGTGGTGATGACCCTACGTGGTGATCTACCCTTCAGTCATCACTCTCTCAAGCCTATTCTTGCAAGCCACCCTTGTAGCAGCTAACATAACTGTTGTATTTTGCCCTAAACATAAGGCTCAAGCCTTTCTGGGCAAAACTGTGAGCTGAGTCCTTTGTAATGCCTCAATCATGCTTTCCAGAGCCTAAATTGTTTTCAATGGCCTTCAGACCCAGAAAAGTAAAAACTTTGCTTCTGGAACTTGACAGTTACGGTGGCACTGACTTAACAGGAATTTCTTCCAGAATAATGTAGATTTCATTGCTCCAAAGATTAGTACTGCACTATTTAACAAAAGTTAGTTTGACTTGAAAGTTTTCCTACAGTTTTCCTTGTTTGGAGGACAGGGAAAAGGGCCTCAGTCCACCTCATAACTCCCATGTATGTGTGTTGAAGAAAATAACCTGTACCAGAGTTACAATTTGATTTCATAAAGGCCTTGGTACTTTTGATGACCTCTTGCCAATATCTACTGTCTTGCAAAGTTTTCAAGTGTCTTGTATTTTATTATTGATTACATTATTAATCTGCAACAGAAGGAAATTCAACCATGTATAACACCAGGTAAAAAGGTAAATGTGTTTTTCACCTGTTTAGATGTTTAGTGAGTTTTCATATGCAGCATTGCCAACTTTAAAACTGCTAGATTCAGAATTATTAACAGCTACACTGTGGAGTTGCTAGTTGACTCTACTTGCAGTGATGTGTACCGAAATTCCAAACACCAACTGCACATGAAATATTTGTTAACTTTTTTTTTAATTTATCTTTACCATTTTGCAATGCTGGTATTTAACATGGATGTTACAACAGTAACAATGGCTTTTGATGAAGCCGTGACAAAATACGTACAAGATTTTTATACTAGGACATGCTATTAATGAACATGGTAATTCACCGCGATGTTATGTTGCAGGCTTGTACTGCACTTCCCGGTCAAGTGTAAAAATGACAACCGGCAACCAAATTGGAGGTTTTGAAAATGCATGACAACAAATTTTAGATTTATGGCTATAGTGAACTGGGAAGATGTTTACAAACATGCACACAACCAGATATGAAGCCTGCCTACAATAAAACACAAGCAGCTCATCCTTTACAGATAAACCAAACTTTTTGTGGCATAATTTCACTGCGCTAAGTCAACATCTAGTTGTGTATGAGTGCTGAGAAAGGTGAAGATCTTGCTCTCCAGTGGTGATGACCCTACGTGGTGATCTACCCTTCAGTCATCACTCTCTCAAGCCTATTCTTGCAAGCCACCCTTGTAGCAGCTAACATAACTGTTGTATTTTGCCCTAAACATAAGGCTCAAGCCTTTCTGGGCAAAACTGTGAGCTGAGTCCTTTGTAATGCCTCAATCATGCTTTCCAGAGCCTAAATTGTTTTCAATGGCCTTCAGACCCAGAAAAGTAAAAACTTTGCTTCTGGAACTTGACAGTTACGGTGGCACTGACTCTAACAGGAATTTCTTCCAGAATAATGTAGATTTCATTGCTCCAAAGATTAGTACTGCACTATTTAACAAAAGTTAGTTTGACTTGAAAGTTTTCCTACAGTTTTCCTTGTTTGGAGGACAGGGAACCGAAGGGCCTCAGTCCACCTCATAACTCCCATGTATGTGTGTTGAAGAAAATAACCTGTACCAGAGTTACAATTTGGATTTCATAAAGGCCTTGGTACTTTTGATGACCTCTTGCCAATATCTACTGTCTTGCAAAGTTTTCTTGGGGTGCAGAGGCATTGCAGTGTTCCATATGAGGGTTCATAGGTACGCATGACTGGTTCATATTTCAGTGTAACCTTTGACCGTGAGAAGAATAAAGCATTTATCTACTAGCTAAGACTACTTGGGAGCTGGTTGATCTTTTATTAATATTAGAAATGAAGTTTTTAATAGGCAGAACCCAAAGGGTCTGTGCTGATGGCTACTTATCTATACTAGTGACATGTGGCAAGGTATGGAGAACTAATTTATAGGCTACGTTAATGATGTTGCTTCTCTAGCTGCTGTTCCTTTTCCATGCATTAAGTCTGTGGTTACAGAATCCTTGTGTAGCAATCTAGCAAGTATTCATGAGACAAGCAGGTTTTGGGGCATGAAGCTAGATCCTCCTGGATCTCAAAGAATGATAGTTGATGCAGAAAACTTCTTGCCCTTATATTCTGATTTACAAATAAATGGTACAGTTTCAAATGTTAGTGACTTGGAAAATTGTAGATGTAACTTATATGAAACTGACTAGAGGCATATATTTAAAACTGCTTCCTGTTTCTCAAAAAGTTGGTGGTACAGTATCTTGCATTGATGTTTTCAAATGTTTTGTAATGAAGCTATTATATCTAAGCATTTTTACTTTTTTTTCCCCCTTGGCTGATGTCCCGTTCTCCAGTGTGGTTTTTGGCTGCTAACTCCCATCTAAAACTCAAAAGGGTTTTGTCACCAGTCAAGTTTACTTGCAAAATCTCAATGGTGACTTGTGGCACAGATGTAAAGCGAGTTCGTTATATTTGTTGCATAAACTGTACTGCAGCAACAAACATACTCTGCACTCTCCTTAACCTGACCTAGCTAAAACTGAAATACTAGGAAAGGCAGTTTTCTGATATCAAGTTTAATACTACTCAGCTGGCTAGCTTTATTTTGGCTACATCTAAAATGTAGAATAATTGCCTACTGCAGTTATGGAGTCTTTTGATCTCCAAATGTTTGGGCGAGGAGCAAATTCATCCCTACTTTCTGCTGATATCTCCTGAAATCAGGTGTTGGTTTTATTTTGTATTCCCTCATATATAATTGTTCACCACCTTTTCTTTTAACTTCTCGCTTGGCAGCCTGATTGCCCTTTGGTCCCCTTGTGGGTCTATAGTCTGCTGACTTTGTTCATAAAGGTTTTCAGTTGCATCAAGAAAAAAAATCAGTTTTGAATACTGCAATGTTGCCACATTTTGCTGGGTTCCTGTGACTTTTTCAGCTTTTTTACACTATCTCTTTTTCTGCTTATCTTCATGCAATGGCCTTCTTTTAAATGGAAGCTTCCTTGGTTAAGTTACAGCTTTCTTATTTTCTCTCAATATTAAGGCACTTCCCATAAAGGATAGCTCCCCATCCAAAAAAAAAAAAAAACAGTGCAGCATTCATACATACTACTGGAATATCCAGAACAGTAAGAAAAAATCCAGCCTCCCCACACAAAGTCTATGCATCTCTTACAATGTATGTCCACTCTCACTTCCCCGGACGGCAAAAGACATTTTAATACCTCTTCCCTTCTAACTCTTCCAAACTGTATATTACACCTATTGCCCAAGATTGGGTCAGGAAGTTAAGTCAGGACACATGTGCGTAAATGCCTTGCCTATATTTTCATGCTTTATAAATTTCTGTGCCTCTTATTGTTAACGTGCATGTGCAAGGTATTTTAGAGACAGATTATATTTTGACGTACATTTCAACCAAGGTGACCTGTACACTGCAATTAAATCTGGTTTTCCCCACTAAGGTCACAAAGTATTATTGGACTAAAAAATCTGATAAGATTTTTGGGGTTACATCTTTTTTTTTATGCAAAATATTCCACATCTCTTAAAATTAAATGAACAAAACTCCATGCAGACCTGTTCTGCAGAATTACCCATGCATTAATGAGGTTTGGTCTGCATTTTAAAGCCTAACCACACAGTAAATTGATAAATTCCTTAGCTCTCATACTTGGAGCTAAAAAGATTTGAAAATTACTAATAAAGTAATAATGATACTACAAAAAATAATGCTCTTCCTTTCCACATGAAAAAAAAAAAAGGCTGGGTTGCTGTTCACTACCCTAGTAGCCTATCATAGTGAGTTTGGTAGATCTCACATGTTTAATTTGAAAAGTAAAAATATGGTAAAAGCACACAAGAATTTCCCTGGGTTGCAGACAGCATAAAAGCAGACCGAATAACATTTCAACTAACGACTGGGAAGTTTTCAAAATTTTGAAATGTGGCCAAATCAAGTTGAACGATTATATCTGAAATACCCCGATACTACTACTACTACTGGGAGTAACTTAAGAACATCTAGAAAATATTCAAATGCACAAGGGGCTTCGTTGTTTAATAGCCTTTAGGATAGAACTGAGTAGTAGCTCCGCGGCGGCGATTTCTTTAGTAATTAATAGTTTAAGATAGATTAAAGCCCAAGAGCGTCTTTAAGATGGGGGTTCAACCGTACACAAAGGTACTGCAAAGCTTTTCAGACTTTTTTTTTATCTTTATTTATTTATTTATTTATTTACTCCTAGGGCAGCCAACCAGCGACCCAGTGGGCGTACGCATCACTTTAACCAAGGCAGCCTGGACTTAGGTCACCGAGATCAGCGTGATTAATGATGAATACACAGGTCAAAGCGTTAACACAAGAGCCCCAAGAGCAAGCCTCGTCTAAATTCGACCGGACGCAGCAAATTTCGTGCGGCCTCCATCACGAAACGGAACTCGCCAGCGACAAAAGTGAGTCAACGGGCTCACTGACCATGTTTTCTGCGGTCGGAAAACTTCACTCAACTTCCCTTACCTTGTTTGTGACTTTGGGGCCTTTGTCTGCGTTCTGGCCGTCGGTTTTCTTGAAAACCGTGAAGACGATGAAGACCGTCGCAAGCACCCCTAACGCCTTCATGGTGAGTTTGACTATTCTACCGGTCGACCCCAGCTTTTCAAGCCACCTCGACAACGCCGCTAGACGCTGTCATGGAACCGAGTGTCAATAAAACAGGTTGGAAGGTAGCGGCTTGTGCTACATTCTATAATTTCTCCTCCGTACGCTTCATTCAGCACATTTTGATCTTATTTCGACATCAACCGTGATAAAATACAAGTACAATCAATGTAATCCCTCCAAATGGAAAATAATTCCATCTTATAGTAAAAGATGCTACTTTTGACGTCAGATTATTAGCAAAACCCTTGTAAACATGGTAAACCTGCAACCCCGCTAGTGTTCATGCCTTACTGATAAAATCCAACGTAAGTTTCTTATTCTTACAAGAAAAAATATGTGAAATAAATCATTGTCTCAAATATAAGCACCTAAAACCTTGAAAAATCTAGAAATATGTCAAAATTACTAAACGTACATCTAAACGGGATCTGAGAACTACACACATGGGAAATTGCGATTGGTGCTTTTGCTAATGTTGCCATTCGCCAGTATGTTTTGTTTGCTAAGGAAATAATTCGAAAAAAACAGCAATGAAGCTTCAGTTTCTTATCAAAACTGGGGTCAGAACTGAACATTTAAAGATAGTCATAGAGTTTACACGAATTTAGGAAGAGGGAGCAAAATCCCACTATAATTATGATAAAGCAAGCAAGATTTTATATGTAGACGCTAGACACACCCTTTCTCGCCTGGCAAGCACGAACATCACCACTTTGCAAGAAACCCCTACATGCCAAGCTTGACAACTTTTTTTTTTTATTTGTGAAGCGAACAAAGCATTCTTAATATCATCCGATAAGTGTATGCTATTTTCACTTGGTAGGAATTTCATAATTTAACTGGTTAATCATCAGTTTAAATTCATCATGCGTGAATTTGTCAACTCAGACCTTAATTTACAATCCAACTTTTCACATTCGTCAACGCAAATGAAACCTACATGCTACTGTCGTTGAAAATTTCTACGACAATTACTGCGATCTAAGAGGAAAAAGAATAGATATTAGCATGGCTAAACGGACAAGCTGCACCCAGATTTGCAAATCAACGGCCGCAAAACAAAACAAACATGCACACGTATAAATAAATAAATGAATAAATAAACAACAACGCAGTCAGAATTACCTTTCTGAAGCATTCTAAGTCCTAGGAGCAGTCTGTCTACAGTATCAAGAATGAGATGGTCGGGTAGAAAGAGTATCATCAGGTAGCTGGCGTAAAAATAAGTTCCACTGCGGCAGTTTGGTAATTAGATGATATTGATGAATTTTAAGGCATGTACTTAGGGGGTAAATTTTTAGTTCTAGTGCTTCAGACTGTTACACATAGGCCATGTAACAATTCCCACCTCCGAATGAACTTTGATGTCTGCGTTTCTTGTTCGTTCATGCGGGATAAAGTCAGAAATTAAAAACAAACCACCACATTCATCAATTGCATAGTCGTAGTTAACCCAGACACCTATTTGAGGTCTCTGGTTAACCGTAAAATTCACCCTTTTCCATGAGTCAATATAATTTTTCATAAAAAAATAACGTTGTAACCGTCCTTATATAAATTTAGCCTTTTTTCCTTTTTTGTAAATTAACTTTATAAACAAGGAAGTTTTGATTATATAAAAATAGTTTCCTTGTTTTGATTATATAAAAATAGTACAGTCTCCAATTGTCTACTTTAGCTAAGAATACCATCCGTAAGGATGCAGTTTACCCCTCTCGACAGCTTATACAAGCACTTATAAAGTTGTAGCTACCAAAATTCATTATTTTTTGTTACAGAAATTCCAATTGGTTGACTGAGCAGTCCATCCGATATAATTGCTTGATAGTTGTTCCAGTAATCACAGATACATAAGATTAATTTACTGAGACGTGTAACTCTTATAAATCTAGCCGTGCTCTTCCCAAGATTTTTGTTATAGTTATGCATGGGTTCGCCTTAAATTTGATAACCGTGCCACACTCACATAAAAGCTACAGCAGTCATATTATATATCACTGCTGTGGCTTTTATCACTGTATATATATATATATATATATATATATATATATATATATATATATATATATATATATATATATATATGATTTATTTGTTTATTTTAGTCATTCATGTTACTTTTGAATTTAGACTTTAAAAATTCTTGGGAAAAAATTCGATACTGGCACCAACTGTGATAACTGTAACTAGTCATAGACTAGAATTTTTTATGTATACTTTTTCTTTAAATTCATCTCCTCTGTTTTATTCATGTAGTCTTTCGGACAAGCACATACATAAATTATATATATATATATATATATATATATATATATATATATATATATTTTTATTATATATATATATATATATATATATATATATATATATATATATATATATGTATATATGTGTGTGTGTGTGTGTGTATTTATATATATATTATATATATATATATATATATATATATATATATATATATATATATATATATATATATATATATATATATATATAAAATAAGACTAAAATAATAAATAAAAACATTATCATAGTAAGCGATGATTTTCCTATGACCCAGGGGCCATGTGAGCAGGCCATATCCAGACTAAGGTCCTCCAAAGACCAAGTCGAGCCTCATTAAAATTTGATACTAATTACAGGCACGGGAAAATCTCCAAACGCCACAAATTCTGAGATGTTTTGCTGGTATACTTATATGAATATTCAGTCGATATATTGACCACTGCAATATCACGTACCCATAAACGTATTATGGCACGAAAGTTACATAACAAGACGCTGGGAAAACACATGATCAGCATTTTGATGTAGCAAAACAAAATCAGAATGTGCAACCAAGAACTGGAAAATTATACAGAGACCCTAATAAAAAATGCTCATATAGATGTTTTAGGTTTTCAGATTTTATTTCGAAAACTCATCTTCCAGCTTCTCTGTCGGCAAAATTACTGATGTGATTATCATACCCAGGAGACCACAACCGTCTGATTGACTAAAAATGACTTGAAGAGCAGAAAGGACCGCGAGGCACAGTTGACTGAAGCATTTGCTGTTTCCATTCCATTGAAAAATCTTTCATCACTTGCAATTGTCACAGGAATAGTCAACATAACTCTCAGAGCAATTCCAAGGTCATTGTTGTCTCCTGAAGAATGCTCCTACTGATACATATTAGAAACTCTCTTGTAGGAAGGAGAATGCTTACGCAAGACTACTAGTAAACAGTTCAATCCTCCTTCCACTTGCCAAGTCCTTATGGAAGTTTTCTAACACTGAGTCCAGCACCAGTTGCAACTTACGTCTAGTCTTGTAAAACTTTAAAGCTTCTCATATATCTGTATCACAATTTACCAACAATGGAACTATCATATGGGGAGTTAAAATGATTGACCCAAGTTTTCAAGTCATCGGTGAATAATTCATTAATCTATATTTCAGCATTCGGTGCAATGGTTCTTCAGAAATTACAAATAACATGATTTTTAAAGAACAACTTTGCCACACTGATCTCTGATAGCAAACGGCTCACATAAGCCTCCAGTTATGCAAATTTTGCTTTTTACATCCATATGCAGCATCTTTATCAATTCAGATACATTTTAAGAAAATCTAAGCTTTTCTGAAATTTTATACATAAATTCTGAATTTATTTCGACCAATTCAAATTAGCTGAAGCAACCTGCAGTTTCTCTTCATGGATATACTATAGTATATCATGGCCCATAATGTTGTATCAGCTTCGCTTATAGGCTGTCGGGAACATAAAAAAATCTGCTCAGCGGTACGAACAAAGGTAAAATTCTTTTCAGTGTACAGTATTTGCTATGATTTTTGCGACCATTTTGTAATCAATTCTAAGCAAGATTACTGGTCTAAAGTTAATTAAATTCACTTTTATTCTTCAGAGGTAATTTGGCGACCCCTTTCGCACATTTACATAAAAAGATACATTTGATAATCAATCCAAATTCGGTTTTTCATGTCAAGCCACGCTCTCATAAAACTCCGCTCGAAGCAAGTCAGTTCCAGTTGTGATAACAGGATGAGAGAAGCTTCAAAACTTTACAAGAATTTAAGTTGCTTGTAGGAAGTCAGTTTTATCTCTCTTCATGGGCACTAGCCCGACCTTATTTCGGATCCAGTTACTTCTTTTGTTGCAATATCTTTTTCATGCTTTTCAGTAACTTTGTTTCAATTCCAAGAGGATTTTAGAGTCCCATTCATGCTGTTATTAAACCCCCCATGATATTAAAAAAACATAGTTTTCTATTTCTTAGGAGTTCTACAAATAAGATCCATCATTAGTTACTCATTTTGAACTACTGGGATGAGATTTTTTCTTTTCTACGCAAGTGACTGGAAAGTTTTCCCCTTGCAATCTTCCATCTATCCTCGCCCTCATTTTCATCCCCTAGCACATTTCATCTCCAATCTCAATTTCTCGTCTTTCAAACTTACCTATTTCATCAAATTTATAAGTTTTTCTTTTTTTGATATTTCATACAAATAGCAAACCAAGTATTATGAGTCCCTACACGTTTCTAAATTGTGTAGTTTTAGAAAATGTAGCCTTCATATGCCGGCATTTCGAATCGATGGACTAAAGTCAGCGCGCTTAGACTGCAACCCATAGTAAATGGTTACAACAGAACTCTCGTGTTCGCCCGCAGTGGGCTCACGTGACGTTGCTTGGGGTAAATTCTTTACTGAACCGGTTAGTTTCTAACGTGCTTATTGATTCCTCAAGTCTGCTGTTGGAGTTACACTGAACTTGAGGACAGCACCCACGTAAGCAACGCGTCAGAATTGGAATGGATGTAATTTAGAGTAACGTTGTCTTGATACTTGCACGCAGCCTGAGGGAATTCAACGACTTTTTAATTAATTAGAACCAGCCTCAGTGTGGCCATACTATTATAGTTGTCTCAGCTACTCACTATACCCCTTAGTATCATCAGATTCCAAAGGTGAATTTACGAACCTGCAGTTTACGAAACCCACAAAAATTTAATGTGAAATAAAACTGCAATAAATAATTTCTGAGTTCAAAGTCATGCTGTGAAACTATAGCCTACTCTGAAAGCAGTAAAGCTTTTTACAATATGCACATACTAATCAAATATGAATTTTAGAAAGGTGTAAGTCGTTTATCGATAGTTCAGGTCATTCACAGCAGCATTTTGATTCCTAAAATTCTTTTGCAGCTTACAATTGCTACTCACACGAACTGTTTATGACTGTGAATGGTTATTGCAGTATGAGACAGAATCCAAAGAGATTTACCAAAAAACAAGGGCAACTTCTTAACCGTTGGTTTAAAAATGTTCTGATTCTTTACTAAATCAAAGGCAGGTTGATGTGGATTAAATAACGATCCCGGCAACCAGTTTCCAGCAGAGTACTGTCTGCAAAACACTCCGACTAGGAATAATCAGCACACGATCTTCCCAGTACCAACTCGGAATTTTAAGTGCTCTAATGCAAGCTGAAGTTACCTGTTATTTTTTAAAGTATGAGAGATCCAAATGAGGTTAACAAGAAATACATCTTGTTAACAAGATAACTGCCCGATACACCACTGAAAGTGCATAATACGAGAACTCAGCGCCTGGAATCTAATTATTATTTTCATCACCTGCCACCCGTTCACTCCGTTAGAGCACAATCTTACCGTTTTCAGTACCTGATAAGCCTTCCCAGTTTTTTTTAGGAAAGTGTTTTAATCATCTAAAAATCGCCTGGCGAACGTGAAACCAAAATCCATCTTTTCGAAAAGTTGATGTGAAGAAAACTAACTCATCTCATTATTGTTTCCATAGTAGCTCACAGGAAAGTAAACAACACACTGTCGTTCAATTGATGATACAAGCATGGGGTTTGGCTGAATATCTAGATGTTGAAGAAAAAAGTGCTACCCACTCAAATTTCCAATGTGGCAGCCATTTTCCAAGATGGCAGCCATTTTCCAAGATGGCCACCAGACGCTCCCACATGCGACACATGTCGAGACATTGTTGTCTCCACGTCCTAATAAGTGCATTACTACATCACTGTTCCCGGTGATCACCAATAAAATCTGTATCTCAATAAAAAATGAAGTCGTTTTATTTTCAGGGTACATAGCGAGATGGATTGCTGGAAAACATATAAATAAACTGCTTCGACGGCCACGCGGATAAAGCTGAAGCTCCTCATTTGTTTTTTTTGTCTTAAAGAAAACTAACTCGTTTCACCTCTGTTGTTAATATCGCTACAATGAATAAAAATTATGGAACGCTCTCAAAACATGTCTGTCAGAGAGGGATTAATGTAGTTCGAACTAACAATGTCTAAAACACAACAATATATATATATATATATATATATATATATATATATATATATATATATATATACATACATAAACATACACATATAATATATATAATTATTAGTAAATTTGTGGCAGAAAATCATAATGTATGTAGGCTAACAAGGCTAACAGTGTTGAAGCTTAAGTGCAAATGATAGGCGCTTTCAGCTGGAGTTGAAGGATTCGAAATGGGGCTATAAATACAATTAAGGTGAGAAAGTTTGCAGTGAAAGGTGGGAAGGCACACAGGGTTTGAGACACCATGGTGAAAAGAGTTTATCAAGAGCATACAGATATGACCACTGAGCCAGCAGGGAGAGAGTTTGTGGGCAGAAGCAACTTGTGAAGGATGAAAAATATTTAAAAGTGGTGGTATGATAAAAATCGAGGTAAGCAAAGGTAAATTAAAAATGAATGTTTGAAGTGGATTTGTAGAATAGAGGAGGACATACTGAAAATTAACAGGTAAATTTCAGCTGGTACTCTGAATGTTTCATTACAGCTTGCCTCTTTTCATTCCTCTAAACTCAATCAAACTTTAAACACTCATTCCATCGACACGAGGCAGCATTCTCTTCAGACTGCGTTTCTTTGTTTGCATAGTTTTTCTTATGCCGATTACTTCATTTACCTTTCTCTTAGCTTTTACTCTCCCCCCTGTACAACTTTTTCCTTGAAGGAGATGGTGAACACGTTATAACCAGAAATTTTCACTGTACTTTCACTTCTGAATATCACAATTCATTTTACTTGCAAGTAATCCCCAGTAGCTTTATCTGGCAAGAGAAACTACAAAAAACGCAGAGCTGCAAGGCCAGTGGGTTATCCCCTTACGTTCCACATCTCACAATAGACATGAAGGCATTTTCGTTACGAAAGTGGTTTTCAACATTTCTGTTACAAGTATTAAATGGGATTTTGTTTAAAGAAATCCAAAACAGGTTTAAGCAAAGTCGGTGATGGAAAGTGCGACAGTGCCAGTGAAGGCTTTTGAGAAAATCCAATTCCTAACCGTTTTTCGAAAGAAGCAACCCACCTGGTGACCACAGACATGGAAAGACAGTCATGGGTGATCGATTTAGTGTGACTGACGAAAACAATGAACACACTAAAACATCAACTCAAATGAAATATACATAATACACATTATGTTTATGAAATGAACACAATGGAAGGTCTATCTCTTAACAGAGTGGGAAGAGATAAAGGAAATAACCTGTTATTAATAATCATGAAAATACATTTATTTTGGCTGAAACTCTATGTAGGCATCCATCGTTGATGAAAGATGAAAAGCCAAGTTTCAAGTCTGGAACGCATGCGGTCGTCAAGATTCCCCTTTACCACATTATGACGATGTTCTTCAAGGATGTCAATGATGACTTTTCTTTTCCCTTGTTATTAATGCCAGTATCTACACGGGAAATGTGCTGAGATGTCCATAAGACGGGTTTAGTTTCACCTTTCTTGCAAGAGTGAAAGCAGAGGAAACAGGTTTTTCGGACGGCGAAAGTCGATGGCCAACTGCCTTGGAGTCACGGCAGTATTACAGGCAGCGACAGATAGTGGGTTGAAACGAACGCCTTCAGAAGTACCGTTCACTAAGACCTTATTTGGGAGGTGTGTCGGAAACCTACTTTTCTTTGATGTCAGCTCCTCGAACGGCAACATTTCGTTGAGAAAATTTATCATCATACAGTAAAAATAAAGTAGTTAAGGTTCATATACGGATGGTATGACGGGGTAACGACAGTCAATAAAAATGTCAGACATAATTAGTAATATAATAAATATATGATGAGTAAAATGATGAAGTCTGGCGTTTTCCCAAAGTCTGAAATCCGAAGTCTGCGAAGGCTGTCTTTTGTAGATATTCCACAGGTTTGCGCTTGTTAATTGTGTAGATCGTAAGTTGTGATACCTTCTCTTGATGGTAGAGATGCCTCGAAGTATTAAATGACCTTAATATGACCAGGTCTTAAAAGGCAGGGGTCGATGTAGTAGAACGCTAGTATAGGCTGCCGAGCTTGTGACAGTAACTTTGTTGCACGACAGAAAATCTCATTTTATTTGGAAGCCGTTTCTTGAACACTGTGGGCGTTATAATTCCCTACGTTGCAGCAATAACTTGGAAATATAATAGTTGTACAAAGGGCAAGATGAAGATCTCATTATTGAGAGAGAGAGAGAGAGAGAGAGAGAGAGAGAGAGAGAGAGAGAGAGAGAGAGAGAGAGAGAGAGAGAGAGAGAGAGATGAGGTCACGAGGAGGTGAAGGATGAAACAAGAAAAGTTTCTTTGAACGAAGTGATAAAAAAAAGGATAATTTGAACCAGTGCGAGTATAATACCTCTCCTTGGCTTTGGTAAATTCCCGATAGAATTTCCTCAATCCGTAGACAGCCAAAATTTCAGCTGAATTGCAAATGTCCTTCGATTTTATATAGAGCTCTGGTGACTGAAAAGATGCCATGTAAACGAGAAACAAGTCGAGGACAGCTGTTAAATAATTCATCACTTCAAACATTTTGGATGATTCAGGATGTTCATCAGCGCGCGCTTTCAGGTGAAGACGTCATATATATGATTTTCTGGGGCATCTGACGTGGCATGGCTTCACGATCTCTGCATGAAAGTCACATTGTGAGTGGGTCAATTATGCGGGAGAGGCACAACCTACGAGCATAAGATATTCATGAAAATGTATCTGAGTCATGCCTGAATGTAGGAGGTTGTCTTTTCACTCTTATTAACTATACGCAGGATAACTATTAAACGCAAAGACCGAAAAAAAAAGTCGACTCAGTTTCGACACCAAGTTTAATTCTCCCTTTCAAAACAAAAAAATTGTGGCCTGAGGTTTAAAATTGATATATAATTTTAAAAATGAAATTTTAAATTCACTGCACTTCAAGATTTATAAAATACCCGAACTTCGATTGGAGGAAACTGCATTCTCCATGCGAATTCATCAAATAGTTCAAGTGTAATTCTGCCTCGTCCTGCAGTCATTCTAAACAAACCGTAGTAAATTTAAGCTCTTCAGTGTTTTGTTAGTTCGATGTTTTCTACAAGGAAAAAATGTCAGTATCCTCCTACAAGTAAAGTATCAAAACTTTCGTGGTAAGCGAAGAAAGGGCTGCTTGCATTTCCTTAACACACAAAACGTCGCTGTCACGACTGACCCCGGAATCTTATTGTACATATGAACGAGATAATAAGATCTGTGAATCGGCTCCCTTGCTAACATGGGCAATGACCTCAAGTAAAAGGACCGTGGTACGTTGCCTCTGCCGGTATACGCTAGAAGCTCGGAGGTACATTCTCCAGATCTGATTGACTACTGAGGGATTCATAAGGATAGTAATTGACTCGCTTCTGGATACACGACCCTGAACTATAAAACGTCCAAATTCATTGAAAAAGAAAAAAGGCTTTGGAAAATCTTTATGCACTAGTTTATTTTTCATATGTCTATGACTACTGGAAAACTTCCTCTATCGGCGATAGGAATTTCCATCGTTTTCAACCAGATCAATAATTGAGGAAAATACAACAAAATGAGAAGATCTACGCTATACCTGGCGCTGTGTCCGGACGTTGACACGAATTTCAGGTTCCGTTACCGAATCTGCTATGGCGTGAGAGTCGACTCGTTCGACTCGACTCTAGAGATTGGGCTTAACCAAATTCTACTATACATAGATCTTTGTTAAGAACCTTGGGTTTAACACTAACGATCAAGTATACCGTTTAGTGATAACAGAATAATTCCATAATCGATTTTCCTAATGCCAGTAGTTATTCTTTTCTGTGGTGTATCAGTTTTTTTTTTTTTTTTTTGTTCTCTTTAAAACAAAAAGGCGTTACATTCTTTTGATTTTCGATTCTGTTATGGGAACTTCTCAACTGATACCATATTCGGATGACATGAACGAAAACGTAAGACCAAATATTGCTGATCATTTCGTCGGAAGGTGAGAAGTTTTGCGCTTGATTTTCACTGCTATCATAATCTCATGCTTTGTAAAATCTTCGTAACATGAAACGTGTGCAGTTGATTATGCAACACATGCATATCTCTATATTATATATTTCCAGAAGCAATGTACACCACACACACACACACACACACACCATATATACATACAAACATACGCCTGTTCCCTTAAAGAGGGTGGCCCCAGAAAAAAATGCGAAAGTTACTGATACATGCAAAATCTAATTACAGAACCATCAGTGAACCCATGTACAGAAAATATACACAACATCAGTAGCTTCAGGCACCTGCAAAGAAGACTTATCATCAGCGTGTTGAATCGCCCCACACACTGCACAAATCACCTACATTTGCACCCACTCTAGAGCTTCTTAGATATTTCATTCATATTCAGCATCCCACTTCACTACCATAAAGGAGAGTTTGCTAACAATCCCATTATATATTACCACCTTGGCTTCCACAGACACTCAATCTCTTTCCACTCTTGCACATAACCAGCAATCTTCCTCGTGTCACTTATTCTGTGACTCATCTCATCTCCCATCCTACTTTTATCTTTAATACTAGATTTTCCTGGTTTCCATTTGCCTTTGTAACTTTAAGTTTTTTCTTATTTATTTTTGCTAAGCAAAATCTTACAGACTTTTCTCCTCGCTGTGTTTGATTAGTTAAATATCATTTGTAAACAACTTTAGCCTTACATTCATTCAAATCCCCACTATAATCTGTCCCTATCACGCAAAATGATGTAATTCTTACAATTTCCTCTAGAACCTTTACTCTTTAACAAATATCCTTTGTAATTTTTCCTTCATCAAGACTATAACACACACACACACACACACACACACAAACACACACAACTTTCTCAGCCAACCAGTAGTAATCTGTTGTATTTATGTTCTTCAAAAATGAAAATCCCACAACTTGGCACTTACAGCAAATGACCCTGCTCTAACCTCCCACAACACTACACCCATGAAGTTAAAACTTTATTGAGACATAGCAGTTCCTTGCTGTACACCCATTTTTATACCAAAACCAGGCACCTTCCCGGAAATCTACATACATTATTCTAGCATATACTTCATTTTATCATTAATGCTTTTAACCACTATTAACAAGTGCTGTTCTGTCATCTATTTTGACACCTGTCCTAAAATCTCAACAAAATTACTATCATACACCTTCTCAAGTATGGTAAGTAACAATATACTCCTATGGTTCTTATAGTTTCTTATCACCAATTTCCCTTATATAAAGGAACAATCATTCATCTTGTCTATTCCTTTAAAACAGTTCCTTTACTGAACCACACACACATATTTATACATGTGTATATATATACATAATAAATTTACATACATGAAAGAGCAACTTGATGGATGTAGCAGTGAGAAGTGGATGGTGGTATATGTGACCAGTTTCGGTTGAGGCAAAAGTTGAGGTAAATGGAAGTTTAAGATGGAGAGGAATGGGCGGAAATCTAGTGTTAAGGGTAATGAAGACAAGTTAAGTTAAGTATACCTTAGTTTAACCAGACCACTGAGCTGACTAACAGCTGTCCTAGGACTGGCCCGAAGGATTAGATTTATTTTACGTGGCTAAGAACCAACTGGTTACCCAGCAACGGGCCTTACAGGTTATTGCGGAATCCGAACTCCATTACAACGAGAAATGAATTTCTATCACCAGAAATAAATTCCTCTTATTCTTCATTGGCCGGTCGGAGATTCGAACGCGGGACCAACAGAGTGCTAGCTGAGAACGGAACCCACCCGTCCAATGAGGAACTAATGAAGACAAGTGAGCATGGTAAAAAGGAAGTGAACAGAGACGATGAAGAAAGTTATAGAGAACAAGACATTATTCTACAAAGAATTACTGCAGTGAGGAAGGTGACTGGGGAAATGGATCTCAAAACAAAGACTTCAACTGGAGAGATTCTGCCTGAAGGTGATGCAGTCCTCTGTCAAGGAGTGAGCATTCTGAATATCTGCTGAATGTGGAAGATAGAAGAGATGTAGAGCTGAATGATGCAAAATAGGAAAATTAGTTTAATTTTGAAAATGATGATAGGAGTGACTGTTGAGGATGTAGGGTAAATTAAGAGGCATAAGAATGGAAAGATAACAGGATTACTTGTGAGTGGCTGACGTGGGTGCGTGTGTCATGTCTAGATAAAAGAAAGGTTTAAAAGGACATTTGTAAAAGGTTATAGGGAAGACCGTAAGAATTGCATTAATTAGCAGACTGTAGACGGTGCATAGTACGGTTTTGATTGAGAGTATGACTGATGATGGGAGGACTGATAAAGGAAGAACAAGATGGGCATAAACAAGGAAGAGGAAGGGTTTATCAAGTCTTTGTTATAAAACAGTTATACGAGAAACTTGAAACTAAAGGGAAAAGATGTATGGACTTATGCTCCCGACAAGCAGCTAGAGAGGCAACGTGCAAGCTGTTGAGGATGATGGAAGTGAGGTGTGTATCAGATTTCATAGGCAGAAGAGTGACTGGTCTGCTGCAGAATGGGTCTGGGGCAAGGCAGTTTAATGTTTTCTTGGATGGACTGATGTGATAAATCCAAAAAATATAAAATTGAGAGATGGGAAGATGAGTCGTGAACATAAAGTGGTGGTAGATGTTTGCAAAAGTTAAGTATACCTTAGTTTAACCAGACCACTGAGCTGATAAACAGCAATGATACAGGACTGACAGGGGATAGTGAGAAGAAACTGCAGAAACGAGCAAAGAGTTTGCAAGTGTTAGCAAAACTGAAAAGTTGAGTGTAAATGAGAACAAGAATTCACACTGAAATGGAGGTTTGGAAGATCTGGCAATAAATGTTAATTTGGACAGTGGAAGAATGGAGGCAGTTGACTCATATTGGTACTAAGAAAGATATATCAGATGATGGTAAGATGAAAGAAGAGGTGTCATACAATAGGCAAAACAAGGAAGGTGGCAAAATGCGGGCAAAACACTGAATGAAAGTGACTATGGAACAAATGGTGGAAAGTCTGAAAGCTGTTTTGCCAAGTCTCCTTTGCTGTAAAACGGGGATGGTGAGCAACAATAAAAGAAAACGATTTTAAGGAGGATGAAATGCATTGTTTGCATTGTGTATATGTGGCATTTGAAAAATAGAATGGTGAGAAATTTGGAGATACCTAGAAGTGGTAAAAAGGTTTGTGCAGGTGGAGAAAGATGGATATGATTGACTAGAGATGTGTCAGTCACATGAAAGAAATTGAGGATGACAGGTTGATGAAGAACTAATACTATTCGCCAGCGTTCGAGGAGAGTAGGGCTTAGAAAATGCTAGACAGATGACATGAAAGAGGTACTGAATCCAGGAAGCGACAGAATACGTGGAAAACAAAAGTGAATCGCGTTATGTCTCTGTAGGAGTGTGCAGTGCACTGCTGTGACACCTCTGTGTATGCATATAAAGCACCTTTTGTTGCAGACCTTTGCTGAACAGTAGTTGGACCGCAATTCAGCGGTTCAATTATGAATGTCGCTCTGAACAATGTGTAGTCCTTTCTCAGCAGTCACTCTTAGGGGAGAATGCTGAATATATATATATATATATATATATATATATATATATATATATATATATATATATATATATATATATATAGAGAGAGAGAGAGAGAGAGAGAGAGAGAGAGAGAGAGAGAGATAGATAGATAGATAGATAGATAGATAGATAGACAGATAGATAGATAGACAGATATTAGCAGCAACTCAGACGGTAAAATGTTGGTATTTTTTTTTTATTTTGCCACAGGATTTTGTGTAAGTTTTTGGATAAAAGTTTAAAGCACACGTTATTGTTATTATTATTATTATTATTAAAAAGAGCAATCATTCTTATGGAAGACAACTGCAAGGCAATTGGCTGACAAATTAAGTACTGCCAAAATAGAATGCCTATCTATAAAAAAGAGAAAACAAAGGGTAGAACATAAAAAAAATAACCGAGGCATATTAACATAAAAAAACACAAGCAGTACTAAGGAAAACCAATGCAAAAATGCTTGGCTTTTTAAAGCACTACAGTAATTGAGAATCCGCATCAGCACAACTGTCCGGAAGACATTTCCGTAACTTCCGGCCGTGGCCTAAATCCCAATCACCACTGATGAGAAAAGGGAACCACCACTTAAGCAATTTTACTTAAAGGTAAAGATGCCGAAGAATTAGCGACATCTCGGCAGGAGAAGGCATCCCCACGCAGTAACGGTGAAACCAGTTATCTGAAGCCTGCGACTGATAACGTTATCTCTGTCGACAGAGAAAGCCTTGCGAACTACGACTAGTTTTTTCTGGGCATTAGACAATACATTTCTAAAGTGCTGAAGAGAAGAAACATTGACGTTGAAGGTATTTAAATAACAACAACTGTCAAATATTTCGACTCATCTTGTACGGTGCTAACTTTGCAGAGTAACTCATGGAGTTGGAGTCTTGTAGTATTGCTGGAGTTGAACGTCATACCTCAGTTCAACACTACTTCCTGCTCCTATCCAGATCTTTGCTAAAGCTAGAAGCTACTTCACTCTTGTTTCTGCAACAATAAGCTCTAACAAAGTATAATTGCTCTTGATTTCTTACACCAGAAAATAACGCACCGAAGACCGTAAGAGCTCTCGACTTTAACATGAATGATGTTAATTTGCTGGTGAAGTGAGATCGTTCGTTTCAAGGTGAATGATCGCCCCGGCTTAGCCCATCCAGGCGGACGAGAAAACTCGCCCAGGTACCACTCTGGCCGAGTGATCTCGCTCTGACCCACCGACGCCTGACCCCCATGATTTCATCGGGGACTTTTCTACTGGAGAAAGTACCTTCAAATGGTTTATATTTACTCCTCTACAAGACACACAGCAATTCAAAACGTTAGAAGTTGTTGAGATTAGGTTTGAAAAGCTGTAATTAGTAACTTTATTTATGATGATGCACCGAACATGACGAGAGAGAGAGAGAGAGAGAGAGAGAGAGAGAGAGAGAGAGAGAGAGAGAGAGAGAGAGAGGTGGGCGGAGTTGTGGGGGTGGGGGGGGGAAGAGTTTCTGTGCAGCAACTGAAACAACTGCTATTACTGTGGATTTGGTGGTTTTAAATTTCGATGCTTTACTTTTCCCCTATTACAATGCACATACAAATTTTCTGAGTGTTCACAATGTGTGGTTATCATTTGGTCAAAGCGAATAATGACATTTTTCAAATTCATAATGATGCCAAGTAATGCAATTCAACGCAGAAAGATGAAAGATGTACTGTATTCAGAACTGACACCTAGGCCTATTTATGCCATAGCTAGTTTTATTTTTTATGACCAAGTGCCCCTTAATTTTTACTGTAACAAACACAAAAAAGGACCAGAGGTTATGATCTCCGAGTTTAAAAGGTGGCTGGCTCATCGTCATCGAACCTGGCAAAGCGATCAAAGGGAACACGAGACCAGTCAGACGACTCCTTAGTATGAGGACGCCGTCTGTTGTGCTGTATACCGCTGGGTGAGTGCTAGTTGCTGGGGAGGGAGGTCGAAGAGCGGGATGACGATGGGGCACCATCTCACCCCACAAAAAAAGGGGGGGGGGGAAGAAATGCACATACACACACAAACGAAGCCATCAATATATGAAAAATGTTCATGCCTGGCAAAAGAGAATGCGTAATATATATATATATACATTTCAAGAAAAAAACATGCAAATCGTTGCATGAGAATGTAATTTAGCGTCACTTTGGTTTAGGTGTTACTCATTAGAATCACCCAAACGGGCATTTAGTGAGCCAATTCGTCCTCTCCCATCACCCTCTTTATGTTAAATTAGGTATACCTTAGTTTAACCAGACCACTGAGCGGATTAACAGCTCTCCTAGAGAGGGCTGGCCCGAAGGATTAGACTTATTTTACGTGGCTAAGAACCAATTGGTTGCCTAGCAGCGGACCTACAACTTATTGTGGAATCCGAACCACATTATACCGAGAAATGAATTTCTATCACCAGAAATAAATTCTTCTAACTATTCACTGGCCGGCCGGAGATTCGAACGCGAGGCCAGCAGTGTGCTAGCCGAGAACTATACCGACCTGTCCAACGAGGAACTACCTTCTCTATGGCTACCCAAGGTTCACATATAGTATACAACAAACTTGAGCTTCCCCAAATGGAAATGACGTTCGACTTTGTGGGTGAACAGAATTTTATTTGCAAACATGCTGTATTATATGCTTTCCATTTTCGCAATTACAGGAAGTTTATTAATGGAGTGATAGTGATCTGAGTCCACTGCCGCCATACACACAGTATTGGAAAGAATGGTTCATTCTGTTGTTACATGTAAATGCTGCTACGGAACAGGAGAGACAATTGATTGACCTTTAAAAATACAACCACAAATAATCTTACAGAAACCTGAATCACAAGAGCACAGTTACACGATAACATTATTCTACTGGAGATTTTTTTTCTACAGGTGTAACCGGGTTATTTTTCCTTCAAATTCTCATCGAAATCTGCATTAGAACTAACGTTTCACACTGATAACTGACCAGAGCCAAGTGTTCTGCCACGGAACGGAAGGTATTACACTGAACGCTCATTAATGGGTATACAGGCCGGAGTAAAAAGGACTTGTATAATGTCTACTGAAGGGTGACAAAACTTAGCCTAGCACCGTTCGCTCACACCGGCAACACTGAATCTATTTTACACGGCGGTAATAAATGTATAACTAAAAGTCTCCATACCTTACCAATTTTGTATAGCATATATATTAGAGGTTCATTTGTTCTTTCACTTATAGTGAAATAAATAGAATGTCTGTAGCCCTGAGAGACATGTAAACACTTGCTTAGCTACATTTAATATTATTCGAGCAGGTTTGTTTCTTTCCTAAGTCTCTACTACTAGTACATAGGTTCTATATTCTGTATCAGTCTACGATTACACTCAAATGATTATGGGTGGTAAAACATGCTGTACGCCACTAGGTTATTTTACCATCCAGGCTTCCTTTTTTGAAACACTCAAAAACATAGCCTGTAATGTTGTCAGAAAACTACTTTCCCTTAAGGATTCCTGTATCTGTAAATATGAAGTTATTAACGCTATGCACTGTTTTTAGATTTTTCACTCCTCCATTGTTAGAGCAGTTTTCTTGCCTAGACCTAAGCAGCCGAAGACACGGACAAAATGACTCGGAATAATGGTTGTCATTTCAAGGAAATGGTAATGATAATTATGATTTAGATGACTGTCAGCTTTCCTGGTTGGCCATCTTTCATAACCTCTACTTATACTCCACATGCAGAATGTCAGCTTCCTTATTCTAGTGAAGTGCTGAGATGTTGCACTGCTCAGTACCAGCCTGTTTACCACCCACGTGCGTCAGAATGTGGAAGCCCCTTCCTGGGAGCCTTGCCGACGATGGTCATAAATGTTTACGAGAGAGGACGTAATTCTCAATTGTCTGATCTTTCATTGATATGTTCCTTTGTTTTGCACAGTGGTTCTTTCTCTTTATAACACACAGGAATTCCATTCTATGGATTTTTTTTTTTTTTTTTTTTTTTTTTTTTAAGGAAATTTTGAAGAATGATGTCAGTAAGGAGAAAGAATGATGACGTTAATTAAGATAGTCTACTCTAGATTTTGAAAGGAAGGAAAATATGGTTTATTAATCTTTGGCTAATTTTAGTATACTCTAGATTTTGAAAGTAAGGAAAATATGGTTTATTAATCTTTGGCTAATTTGCTTTTATTCCATCAAGATGCTTTGATTATTTTTTATTATCATAACTGTTGCCCACAGGGTTTAGGTGCTATTATATATACAGTATGTATATATGTATATATATATATATTATAAGCCGTACTATTTTCTTTTCAAGGGCCCAAAAAAGAAAAGAATTTCATATAGGAGAGTTAACATCCTGTTTGCAAACAACAAAATGCATGTCCGTTAAGAACAAGAATTATAATCATTGTTGATTACTTGGTCTTTTCTGTTTTTGCCTAAAGTTTGTGATGAACAAAGGCTCCTGAACGTTACACTGAAGTGGTTTTGCTAATCAGCTATGATGTTACTTATCAGTGTTTATCAAGTGGCGGCGTCACATTCTCTTTGCAATCTTGCAGTTTTCAGTTTGAGTGACTTACTAAAAACAATAGAACTTATCAGTAACATCCCACGTCTTCTGTGTTTCACACACATGAAAGTTCATTCAAGTCTGAAAGAAAGTGAAAAAGCAAATCCAAAGTAAGACTACGTGTCGACATCAGGCAAAGAACACGAAGTTCACTGGTTTTGGTAGACTGGCGTTGGTAGATGATGAAAATTTTGTTCATGCAACATTCATTCACTCAAAGCATACTATAAATACATCTGCAGCTTACAAGATTGATGATAACTGGTAGAGTCTGACAATTTTTATCTTTTGAAGAAAAGTATCCTCAAATCTAAAAAATCACTCTGCCTTTTGCCACCATCCTCCCTGTGAACCCGGTGAGAAGCTAGTTAGTCTTATCTTAGCACTCAAGAGAGTGAAATCTGACATGACAATGGGTGTCATAAACCCATATGTTTTAGGCCAAAGGTAGGCAAAAGGTAGTTTCTCAGTTCCTTGACATAAAACCTATGGAAAAACATATTTGACCATTTGCAGTGTTATCTCGCTGTTAATAGCCAGACTCTCCCATGATATTTGTCAAACTGCGTCAATTTTCTTTTTTACTCTTGGGAAAGTATTGCTCAATGGCAAAGGACTCTTTGGATGATCATTGTTGCCACTGACCTGGTACTCAGCAACATCTAATTTCTTTATCATAACGACCTAATAAATATGAAATATCCATTTAAAACTCCGAAGCGGACCCTTGGTATGAAAATTCCAGAATGACTGTAGTTCACTTAAAGAATTACACAAAATTATAGTTTCTCTCACAACGGGTTAAGATTTCTTCCGGTGTAATTTAGAAAGAATATTGTCCTGCATTGAAGATTGGAGGTGTTTTGAACAGAGAGAAGTAGTGCTTCACACAATTAAAACTAGACCCATAATTTACACTAGCATCAGTTTCGCAGACGTCAGTATTTGCATGTACTATACAGTGCTCGTGCACAATTCATGCTCTACAAAAGTAATGCTCATTAATAATTCATCTAACGTATCTCTCATTGTAGGAAAAAGATCAAGGTGTCCTGTAATTTCAAAAATAATCTTGGAGGGTTCTTTGATTACCAGTGTCAGGCGTAGTGGCTACTTCTGCCAGTTTGGGTCCATTTTTACCATCACCTGGCACAGTGACAGCTGTAGCAATAATCTGTTAGACTTCGGTCAAAGTCAAGCGAGTGATTTTTGTGCCTCTTGTGCCTTGCTTAAATTAGTTTTTCCTTCCGTGGGGTGTTCATGAGTAAGTTTCCGTATCTCCTCCCATTTTTAGAAAACTCTCTTATCTCATGAAGGGCTACCCCGTCTTGGCAGGCACTTCTACAGGGTCCCATGTATACATGAGAACTCCATTTTCCATGTAATATCAGGAGGGTTCATACTCAAGCTCTAATAATGTTCCCTCCTCATTAATTATTCAGGCAAGCTACTGATTCACTGTTGCTCTTTTGTGAGCGATTCCCTTGAGTAAGTGCCTGACGACAAGATGGGTTTTAACAGACCCATAAGAGACGTGGTGAAGAAAAACTTGCCAACAAATCAAGAAACACACCGGTTATGTTTTTCTTTTTTATTTTATGGAACTAACACAGGTAACAAACAGGCTGGAATTTTTTTTTTTTTTTTTTTTTTTTTTAGTGAGAGATTAATATACTGGGTGGGTGATGAGACAACTTAGGTCATTGGTGGTCTTTCCCTGAAAGTAATTGCTATCCCTTTTGTAGTTCTGCAATTATAACAACTACTGGAATTATGCCTGAATTAAGAGTGGAGTCTAATTTTACTTTATATAAAGTAAAATTAGACTTGTCTGTTCCCCAAATATAGCACAGTACTTTCTCTCCAACTGCTGGTGATCCATTGGATCTCAAGAGGCTTTGTGGAGGAGGGCCTGCTCAGCCCCTGTGATGTGCATAAATCAAGTCTTTGCAGGCTTGGTACTAGGTGTTAGTGAAACAGACCTGATGTAGCAAAGGTTCTGTATCCCAGTCTAATTACATCTTCGGTTATTGTCATTAGGTGTCAGTTTCATAGAGTTCTCTCCTTTCTTTTTTTTTAATATCACTGTTTCTTTCAGACTGGTAATTTCTTTTAGGTCCCAGTTATGGGCTAAATTCCGATCATATGATTTTCCTTCCTTGATTTGCACTGGCAAGCATTGTGACTTACTTCAGAACAGAGGGAACACTTGAAATTCTTCGGTGGTTGGTATACCTACATGCTCCTTCCCTGAATGGCACTATTTTTGGCATAGGTCTCCAGAAGTTCTGGAGGGATTTCCAAATTAATCAGGGTGACGAAGAGGAGGAGGAGGAGGAGGAGGAGGAGGAGGAGGAGGAGGAGGAGGAGGAGGAGGAGGAGGAGGAGGAGGAGGAGAAGGAGGAGGAGGAAAATGTGGTGGTGGATGGGAGAGTCTAGTAGTATGCTGGCTGCTGAGAGCTCTTTGTAAGCTCACTTTTCCTGGAGAGCAGCCGCCAGTCATCTGTCATACGCTTGGTTCAGTTTACTCACTATTTACAGTTATTTTCTCCTTCTTGTAGCTCTGGAATTTTCCTTGGTAAGCTTCTGGTAACAAAATCAACAACTGAAGAACTAGGATTTTCACAAGATTGTGGTCTCGCAATTCATCTAAGTCTGTTTATTAATACATCTAAAGCTTTGCCTACTAATATTGTCAGGATGGGTACCCACATTTCTTGTACTTTATTACATCTCATGACCTTTTTGAAGGAGTTAATATAACGAGATCTATCATTAAACTGTGGCATGAGCTTAATTATGCTAAAGGGAGAAGGAATCTCTCATCTCAGAGCAGTTCTTTAACCAGTGGCAAGCTGGTACTTCTCGAGTTTCACATCATCTATTCAAGGCTGGGATAATAATTTTATCCACCAAATCCCCTCTAGAATTACATAACTCTGTTTGTTCCTTACCAAACCTGAGATTCTGATTTCCTCCGGATTTCGTAGCTTATTATGGGAGATGGTAACTGGTGTCAGTGCTTGGTTTATGGGCTCATCTTTAGCGACTGTTTTATTGACATCCTCTTTTCTTAGTGTCTCCAATTCGGAATTCTCTTTCATTTGATTGTTAGAAAGTGATAATTCCAAATTATGACGACTTGAAATATGAATTATTGCTGAGGAGCAACGCCATTGCGGTATGCACGTTAAATAAGTCTAGTCCTTCGGGCCAGCCCTAGGAGAGCTGTTAATCAGCTCAGTGGTCTGGTAAAACTAAGGTATACTTAACTTATGGGCGTTGCAGTGTATTGTGCTACTCTATCTATTGTACCATGGTTGTTCATGTGTGATTTGAGTGAATTGTGAACTGCTTGACTCCTTAAAAGTATATTATAGCTAGAATTTATGACAATGCAAATGAACAGATTAGAGTCTGGGACAGCTCGCTTTCTGTACGAGGTAACACACTGGTACACAACAAAGCAAATAATATTCAGGGTCTTAGGGTTGCTCGATCCCCGAGTTTCTGAATGATAAATGCAGTGGAGAAGGATCTGCATAATGGCTGTACATCCCAAAGTTTTCCAAAGGTTCAAGATCATGCATTAGAGAAACATTTTTCTGACAAAATCTACTTTTAGCTTTCCAGGAATAACTAAAGATGTAAATTTGCATTAAGGTGACATAACTCATCGACCAATATCATAGGTCTTTTTTTTCTTCTGCCGTATGAATTCACTTTTGGAGTTTAAACACTAAGATTCAACACTGCACCAGAATACAAAAGAGAACGAAAAGGAAAGAGATGAAAGATTTCACGGAATATGTTTCCTTTGTTACTTAAAATTACCAAAATTAATAAATAGTTTATATAATGTACAACGACTTAAGAATACTGAATAAATGAATGAAAAAATAAAAAAAAGAATACTTAGAGGAATACTGTAAAAATTAAAAGCGAATCTATCAAACAACGATCAGATTATGCTATTTTGCCAGTGACCGAGCATGAATGAATGTGATCGGTAGCCAAAGGCCAAGTCCTGGACAAGGATGGGTGTATGATGACATTCCACTAAAAAAAAAAAAACCACTGCGTTCCTGTTGGTCTAATCAGTGTTAGACAGTCTGTCTGAATGGGTCTCAACCAAGAAAAACAGAGAACGGGCTAGCAACCTTACCCCCAAAACCCCTGACGAGAACTGGAAGACTAAAACCTTCTGGAACCACACTCTCTCAGGAGACAAGGCCCCGTGAAAAAGATGTCACCTCACAGCCACCTTTGGAAGACACAATTAGCCAAAGTAGGTAAAGTGATAAAACCCTCAGCTCACACTGGATAGGTCCTGGATTGCTCCAGGCCTATAGCATCTGCTGGAGTCAAGAAGAATGGCTTGGTGCTAGCAACCCCACACTTAAAGACCTGCTGAAAACTGTAATACTGTCCAATCCCGTTCTCTTAATCTACGAACAACATAAAGGTTAAGAACAGGTCTACTTTTGATTTTTAAGATTTTTATACATTAAAAACCACATATGCATTGCCTCAACACACTGTATTACGCTAGATTTGATTTCATTTGCCCAGCTGCAAGCAGTTACCTGCCGTCTACTAAACAACTTCACGTTGCCGCTTTCCATCAATGTGATGTCACTGAAGGATTTAAATAAAATATAAGTGAATAAATAAACACAAGCCAGTAACGAACCATGTTACAAATCAAGCTAGAATTCATATGATGGACGATACGCTGGAAAGTGACTCTGTATCTCACCCTCACCTATTGACGTAATTAGGTGCCTAAGATCAGTTGGTGACCCTGAGCGGAAATCAACATTATTTGAAATTTATGACGGAATAAGACTGACTGAGAGCTTAGATTGCTCTTCAGCCTTCTTTTATTCCTAACGAAGCGGACTTTTCAATAATAACCACATGGGTTCCGTTCTTGGTTTCACAAATAAATATAATTTTGTATTCATAGGTCATATACTGTAGAACTGTGTATTAGACGTTTTTCTAATAATTTATCATACCACTCTAAATGGCAACCAAAACTTGCAGTATGCACATACTATATACAAGAAAAACTAATATTAGAATCGCACATAAAGTTTTCGATTTAATGTTTACTGTATTTCGAACGTAGTAAGTTTCGTTCATATTAAACAAACCATCTTTGATAGAAGAAGAAAACCTTGACGGCTCGCGGCTGGGCGGCTGCGCCCGCTGGTTCCGGATTTGTGAAGAATATTGAAGTCTTCCTCCCAGTCTTACGAGGCTGTGTAACTTGTATTACTGATTGTAACCTAATATATCCAGTTAACTGAGTCCTACCTAACTGGTCTTAAGACCCCCGTTCCACCTAAGCGGTCACAAGGACCCGTTTACCTCCCAAACTTGCCCTAAGGCACCTAAACCGTGCATTTCGCAGCACTCTTGTCTTTGGTTCAAATGCACGAATCTTGATTTAAACCACCTTCTTCCAAGGTCATATGAAAAACACATATTTACAGACTTTTTATGGCTACGATTCCAAGATTACAGTTACAGCATGTCTCGATGAAATCTGTAAAGCCTAAATAATTTCTTTGAACAAATGCTAGGAGGGAAAGTTCTAGAAATGAGTTGCGATCTAGGTGTCCTTCAATTTTCTCTTGGATATTTCCGATTCGCTTTGAAAGAAAACGTATTCAAATATAAGCGGGAACTATTTTATAAGAAACTGCAACTGCAGACAGTGTTCAAGTGAGTTTGTTTTTGTGTTGCTTACGAGACATAAAACGGTATGAGATCTAGTGGAGTCCTGATTTACTGAAAAATTCAAATATTACCACGTGTAAACACACGCAATTCCATACACACACACACACACTAACAGGAGAGAAATTTCAACAATAATATTTTGAAGAATTCTGCCGGTAAGACATAAAATAGACATATTGTCTGATTGTGACGAATAAAATTAAGTCCTTAAAATATGTTAATTGCTCTTCAAGACCAGACTATTCCAGAAAAATTTATTTTCCTTCAAGGGCATGATAACTTATGCATGTATGTGGTATATATATATATATATATATATATATATATATATATATATATATATATATATATACACATAAATGAACACATAAATGCGTACATACACACATATACACACATAAGCACAAACACACACTTGCGCATTTATATATATCTAACTGACCAACCCAGCACTGCCCGGGATAAGTCTGAATAACAACCGATAAACTTCTCTCTCTCTCTCTCTCTCTCTCTCTCTCTCTCACTTTTTCCCTCTTTCTCTTCCCTTACACCCCCTCTACTCTCTCTCTCTCACTTCCTCTCCCCCCTTCTCTCTCTCCAACCTTTCCTGTCTCTTTCCCTCTTTCTTCTCCCCAACACCCCCTCTACTCTCTCTCTTACTTCTTCTCCTTCTTACTCTCTCACTTTCTCTCCCTCTCTCTCCAACCCTCCCTGTCTGTTTCTCTCTTTCTTCTCTTTAACACCCCCTCTGCTCTCTCCTCTCTCTCTCTCACTTCCTCCCCCTCTTCTCTCTTTCTCTCTCACTTCCCCCTCTCTCTCTCTCTAACTCTCCCTGTCTCTTTCCCTCTTTTTTCTCCCTAACACCCCCTCTTCTCTCTCTCTCACTTTCTCTCCTTCTCACTCTCTCTCTGTCACCCCCTTTTCAACCCCCACCTCCCTTTGGTGCCATTGGTGTCTTTCCCCACAGAACTCTTTTCCAGGTAGCAAGTCATACAGTATGTATACTGAAATTAGGTATGATAAATTCATAAAGTTACTAAGTCTACGAGCATAACCAGCCCCGTTTCACTGGCAGAACCAGGCCTGTTTCAGGGAAGCCCTTCCACCCCCAACCCCTTTGGTGCCCTTTGGTATTCTTTTCGAGATAGCAAGTCATATGTATACCAAGTTTGGTTGAAATTGTTCAAATCGTTTCAGAGTTATGTTGGAACATACATACATACATACACACATCCATTTATATATATATATACACATATATATTCTATATATATATAAATGCATAAATGTATGAATGTGTGCAAGTGTGTGTGTGTGTGTGTGTAAATGTGTATGTTCCAGCATGACTCTGAAATGCATTGGGCAATTTCAGTCAAACTTGTTATACAAAATATGACTTACTATCTGGAAAAGAATACTATGAGGGTAAGACATCACTAGCACCAAAGGGCAACAAAGGGGGTAGAGGTGGGAAGGGCTTCCCTGGAACAGGGGGCTGGTTTTGCCTGTAGACTTAGTAATTAAATAAACTCTGTGGGTTTACCATACCTCATTTGGACATACATATGACTTACTATCTGGAAAAGAATACTGTGCAGGGTAAGACATGACTGGCACCAAAGGGGGTGGGGATGGGAAGGGGGTGATATGTAAAAATAACTGAAAACAACGACTATTGGTGTTTAATCCATAGTTTTTGAGGTCGCTAAGGCGATTAGTGACATTCCTGATGCCCTTTAAGTCCATGTTCAGCCCCGACAGGAATGGGGGGGTGAGAAGGGGTGAAATATAAAATGTCAAAAATGTTGGCATTGTAACTGAAGCAACTATCTTAACACGAGAGAGAGAGAGAGAGAGAGAGAGAGAGAGAGAGAGAGAGAGAGAGAGAGAGAGAGAGAGAGAGAGAGAGAGAGAGAGAGACTATTGGTTGTCATTTAGAGTTTTCCCAGGCAATGCCTGGTTGGTCAGCTAGTATATATATATTGTTACATGGGTCATTCGGCTGATGAGTTTAATTAGTAATTTTAAAAATTTATATTGCCTTACTTAACCTAAGACCCACGTAATCCTGTCAGTTAAGGCTGAATGTTACCTAAAAAAAGACAAATAAGTTAACATAACTAAGTTAGGTCACCAGTTGAGACTAGATTACTGAATATAGCGATTTATTCAGAACACATGAGCTAAACCAACAACATTACTCAACAACTAGTTCAACAAGGAATATTATTAACTGATGTCTGACAGGAGCTAACAACAGCTCCGACTTCATCCCACTTCAGACACAAGACATTTCAACATAAAGGAGTTAATAATGCAACGGCTTGGGGCCTCTTGTGATGCATCTATAAAGCAACTGTAAGCGCGTGAATTGAGGATCTTGGTATCAAGGATGCTAATTCTTCTCCAAACGAGATGGTGGCCAGGTTCCAAGATGTGCATAATTCTGGAAGAGGCGTATCCAGATAACATTCCAGTATCAAAAGGACTCTCACTTGTCATTAATTGACTGCAAGGGATGAATCTTAGATCAAGATATTACTGTAACGCCATGGAGGATAATTTATGCAAATCCACTAGGCAACAATAATTGTACTTAATTATATCTGACTTCATAAATGGGATATGGTTTTGCTAGGATTTGCTTTGTCAGTGACTGTTTAAGACAGAGAAACCTGAAACACAAAAATGAGAATTTAAGATGAAGGGAAAGAGAACTGGGAGTAATTTTCACCTTCAGACTTACTGCTGGAATAGATAATGCAGTGATCAATTGCATCATTAGTCCTCGGTCCGCTGGGATGGCAATGCTTCTCCCAAATTCGAGACTGAGACAAAGGTTAAGTGGGCTGCCTGAAACACCTCTGGCTTGGTCGGGAGCTACTCTGTGTCTGCTTTTTGAAACTTGGGGAAGCTTGGGTCACCACTGGTCTTGGCTCCCCACACAAGCCAACTTGGTGTGGGTGCAGTTATCGTCAGTAGAATGACAAAAAGCTCGCCAGTACAAAGGTCGTAGAAAAGTGAGCTTAAGGTACAATCTAGCTAAGGGTGGTCCTAGCAGAACCTATCCTGTCTGATAGGCCTCTAAACTAAAATTCCTACCCCTTTTGACAGTTGGGCTTTGGTCACAACAACTCCTGCTCGCTTGCTTCCCTACCTAGTGTGCCCTCGTAATTCAACAAAGAGAACGTATTTTTATATTTCGATTAAATCAAGGAAGGGAGGTCGAACAGCTATTACGAATACTTATAATATATATATATATATATATATATATATATATATATATATATATAATATATATATATATATATATATATATATATATATATAATATATATATATATATATATATATAATACTTATATATATATATATATATATATACACATATATATATATATATATATATATATACACACACACAGAGAGAGAGAGAGAGAGAGAGAGAGAGAGAGAGAGAGAGAGAACCAAACTGAACAATCTCTGAATTTAGAGTCAATTAATCTGAGGATTCCAGTAGCACATGGAATACTCAAGTGATGTCATTAAGGCATTTTGGGTGTGAGATACAAGGGAACTTCTACAAAAAGGGTGATGTCACTTCCAGCAAAATGTTTTGAACGCAATTGGGACAATACATGATGTAATCGATCATGACAAAAGGGCATACGTGATCAGAGCCATGCATGTAACATTTCGAAATCACTTGTCTTCTTCTCGTATGAGACAAAGCTTTTACAGAAATCTAACATGATCAAACAGATTTCTACTGGCTAATTATGACTGGCATGTTCTGAAAACAAAACGAAAAACCCAAGTGGAGCAGTGATTGTTATTCCCAACCTGCCATCGCGTCACCCAAAACAAAGCGCTTCTCTTATTTGAACTGATGACAGATGGCACATCTGGTCTAAAACTTGAATTTCTCTCTGCTGCTACTACACTATTATCAAGAAAGATATTATTTAATCAAAATTATACTCTTAGGTTATCTAAATCACTAACTCTTTTGAGATCTGATACTACACTACATATATTTCAATAATTACTATTGTTACAAATAATACATGATAAATAGAAGAGTATACATATCAAAATTATAGGAGGATATATTACAATGATTAAATGTAAGAAACGCCTGGTGTGTCCCAAAAGATTATTATTTACTTTTTAGTGCATTTTAATAAAAGTGTGTCTGAAAAATTTTTGCATATTTTTTTCTTTTTGCTTTAAAGATTAGGTTATGCTGAGGATAACCTGCTTCAACAAGTTTACTAGAGTCTAATAAAACATGTTCCATTCTTTGGATATAGCCACAACAGTTAAGAATAACGACTCCCTCCCTTATCTGGCCTACAAACTATAATATCATTGGTCCTGGAAAGTTTCCTAAGTATTACAAAATCTTCGTGTTTAAAGAATGAAAACCATTTAGTGACTGTTAAAGACAAAAATACTTTGTGTGATATACTCTGAATGGATTGCTGGGCTGCTTCTAAATTAGTATGCACAGGAAGATTACAGATGCAATGAAAAACACATTCAAAGGGTAGAAAAAACTGACAAAATTAGCTTCTATATTTGGAAGGCAAAAGTCAAGTTCCAGAGAGAAAAAGAAATCTTCCTTTTTTTTAAAGCACATAGTCAGAGTTCTTATAAGCAACATCCTTAGGAGAAAGGATTCTTGGCTCATTAATACCTAATTTTTAAAGCTTACGCTTGTGAGCCTGTTATACCTGAAGTAGACCTGTTCCTATTTAAATCTGACCTAACGTATAAACCATCAAGTCGAGATAAAGTATTGTATGATGAAAATGAGGAGAAGGACTCTGAGGTCTTCAGTCTAGGGACAAGTTTAGATTTAAAATTGGTTTTGACATCTAACAGAGACTGAGTGGCAGATCTATACAAATTTGAATTATAAAGGGATGACCTTTAAAGCACGGACAATTCAAAGAGTTGTTTAAATGACTAGGGACTAAAATTATGGAATCTGGTGTCATTATAAATAAAAATTTTATCTAAAATAATCTCTAGTGTCACCCCGACAGGGACGTTAGTAAACTATGATTCTACATCCAAACTAACCATAAATAAATCAGAATCTTGTTATCAAATTTGCTCCAGAAACTTCTGGGAGTTGGGGAGAGAGTATTGATTTCTTGTGCAGGGTTCTAATAAAGGGTCCAGAAACTTAGCTAAACCATGGTTGGGAGTACTGATGGAAAATAACATAGGACGTAAGGGAATCATTCTTTCTGAACCAGGGAAGAACATACGGGAAACTGTAGGTGGAACCGGTAACAAACAAATCCTGGTAAATCTGGTCATCGATGATCTTTTCCTGTTCACGAGAACGTAAAACTGTTGATTTTGTCTTCACATTTCACGATATTCTGAAGATCTGGGGAACTAACTTTCTGAAATTTGGTTTCATCACCGAAACAATTTCCATTTTGTTTATATAATCGTTTGTATTGGGATAACTGTCCCTCTGCCTTTGTCAGGTTGTAAAATAAAAATATTTTTTCTTTAGATAGATTCTTTAAAATATCTACATCCAATTTATTAAAAAACGGCGTCCACTGGTTTTACCATCAGGAAAGGTGGAATGAGATAGCGACAAGATAATGAAACAAAGTTCCATAATTTCAGCCGTAGTCATTTTAAACAACTCTTAGAATTGCCTGAGTGGACACGGCTTTTTATCTTTAATGGTAATACTGTACTTATAAACAGGTTGAGGGAATGGCCATGGGTTCCCCCACTGGGCCACACCTATGCCAATGTCTTCATGGGCTCCCTGGAAGAGCGCCCATGAAGGATTGTTCCCTGTGGTCTTTACATTTGTTTTATCGCAGATATATGCCGACGATACCTTCGTTTTATTCCGACATGAACTCAACGCTGAATCCTTTCTGCAGTGTGTCAACGAACTGCGTCCTAATATCAAATTCAATTTGAAGAAAGAACCCATTCTTTACTTCAATTAACATTCTAGAAGGTACAATTGTGTATATATAAATACTTATATATATATATATATATATATATATATATATATATATATATATATATATATATATATATATATATATATATATATATATATATATATATATATATATATATATATATATATATATATATATATATATATATATATATATATATATATATATATATATATATATATATATATATATATATAGTGTGTGTGTGTATGTTTCCAAGTATACATTTCCAAACTCATAAAGCTTTATTTCTGTAGTGTTGTAGTTTGGGCACTGATAACATAGAAAGATGAATAAGTTAGGAGTACCAACAATACTTGTAAATGTAGAAGAGTAATGCTGAGATTTGCAAACAGAAGGAAATTCATCCGTGACATTATTCCAGCAGGATCGCAATCGACAAAATTGTCAAGAGAAGGCGTGAAAGATCTGAGTGGGAGCAAGTTTTTAAGCGATATGAATACAGATTGCGACATCATTAAGTGATCTTCAGGCATCAGAGGACTCAGATTTTCTGGAGAACAAAAATATTTCTCCGAAATTCAGTATTTCGGTAACCAAAAGTAGCTGGACAGTCGAAATTTTCATCTGAATGAAAATTTATCGAATTTCATTGAAGGGGAAGTTAGTGATAGAGCAGAAAAAATATACCAAGTTCTTTTTTCTGTAAAGCGTAGATAAGTTTGCCAACGTTTCTACTCTCGCAGTTTTAAGTTTTGAGTGCTATGAGTGTTTAAGAATCAACAAAAATATCAATCGCCAAGTGTAAAAAAATTTCATGGCGAACCAGGAAAATTTTGGCGTCAGTATTATTGCAGGCAAAAGCAGAGACACTTAAGTCAACAAGAAGAATTGCGGTTTTACCATTTGACGAAATGAGCTTTGATAAAGAATGGAGTTATGATAAAGGCTGTAACATTACGATTTGATAAAAAAATAATTGCATGAAATATTACCGGAGATTATGTACAAAGCAGAGGACAGGCTACGCTATTGTAACAGCGGTGCAAGACATAGGATCTATTTAGCTTTGCATATGGAAAGAACTTCATAATGATATCTTTCAAAAATGGCAAGGCAGAGTGAGAAGTTTTAATCACAAATAATGTCACTGGTCAGGTTTTTCCAAGTAATGGAGAATGCATCTCGGATGCTGGTATACGTAAATGTTATGCAAAACTAAATCAGAATATGTTTATGAAACTTCCCCTGAATATGAGGATGGAAGTGAAATTAGCAAAATGTACGGAAGGGAGTTAGCTTCAGGAAGAAAGTTTGACTACACAAATGTTAAGGTTTTTTGTTTTGATTCAGAAAAAAATGTTTTGGATGAGGATGAAAACTTTTGAGTTCAGATACAGAAGCAGAAAAAAAACCTATGAAATAAGTGGAGAGGAGGCTTAAAAGTATATATGTGGATATATTGTCAAAAACATTTCTATGACATACCCCAACTTGGGAGACAAGAACTATGAAATGGGTTCTCAAGCTGCTTCATAAACAAAATATGACAGTAGAGGAGAATTGCATAAACCCTCTACTAATTTTTTTTCGTCAGTATGTTACGATGCGGAAAAAAAAGCTTTGGTATGAAAGTCTTTGACTTTGTAATAACGCCTTTTTTTTTTTGCCAAGACATCTTTATGTTTTCGGCTTAAATATCTTAATAATCTGATTATTAAGCGTAATAAAAGGCAAATCGAAACATGAAAGGGAGCCATTAGAAAATCATGAACCTGACAAGTTGACGATCAATGTTCCAAAAGCCATTCTTGTTTCATTGCCCTCTTACGGTTTGATAGGTCCAATAAAGTTCGCCCTGGTAAACACCAATATAAATACTATTTTGCCTATTAATTAGCCATCAATGCAAAGAGATCCTGTGACCCGTATTATTTATCCATCAGTGAGCACAGAAACTAGAATCGAATTCAGATGGTTATAAATAAAGATAATTTTTAATTTTTCTCGCTCTCATCAAGACTTTTAGAGAGAGAGAGAGAGAGAGAGAGAGAGAGAGAGAGAGAGAGAGAGAGAGAGGAATAATCAGGCGTTGGGCAGGACCACGGTTAGGGGAACATCAGGAACCATTACGTCGCACGCAGATGAGTTCAAGTGGGACTGGTTGATCTATTTCTAGACTGTGGGTGTGTTGTTCGCGGATTATATGTAACAACGCCATGTATCTTTCGTCGACGGCTTACAGCTTTCATCTTCATAGCTTGATTATTACGAAAAATGGCAGAAGAAAATGTTTGACGACAGTATTAACTCAAGCTCTCAGTTCCAAGAACTCACTGGACTTAAGAGTGTGATGACGACGGCAGATCCTCCTGGGGAAGGCTTAGGCGAGTAACCCTAAACAACAACGGGGAAAGTCCCTTAAAATAAAAGATCACGTCTTGGTGCTACTCAAATACACAAGCTCATATATAAGGCTTCACGATGAATGAGAGATGACCTTGAAAACTTCTTTACGCAAGTCCATCAAACGACATCACATACGCCCAGAACAAAAACATTTCCGTCTTATGATCAATGAAGAGCTATCATTTTCTTCAGATATGATTATGACTTGCCGAAGAAGCCCACCTACTCTTAAAGTACGTCGATGAAAATCATAATTAGGAAGTCAATGTCACAAAACGTAATGTTGTCAATATCAACAATTATGAAATACAGTGTGTGCGTACGTGTGTGTGTGTGTGTGTGTGTGCGAGCCACGAGAGCAACGAAGTCTCCAAGGGCATTTCAGTCCGTGGTATCCCAGGTGAACCCTCTCACAGGTAAATTCATCCAGGCATAATGGATGGTTTTCCTTTGTTGTCTGTTGTGAAGTGTCCGTTGAATGTATACGGGCATACAGTGATTGTTTCATCTTCATCTTTCATGTGTTTATTCCATTCAGTTTATGAATATCTATTAATTAATCTTAAAGATGTTCCTGATCCAGTTTCCGGTAGCGAAGTTACATAACCCCTGACACTAAAGCGGCTGGAGTGGTTCGTTTTTAAAAATTCTTTCTTTTCACCGCGAGCACTATGAAGGTCATTCATCAGTAAAATCAAATGACGAAATAAGGAAATTCAAGAACGGAAAATACCCCGAGAAACGATCAGTTATGATACTGTTTTGTCTTTATTTGCTTTGGGTTTCGTTCTCAGACCAACGCAGGTGTTCGTTCAGACCTACTGCTCCGAACTTCCAGCCGCACACTTGACGCCCATCATACCTACAGCCATGCAGGTAAGAAAGACTGCCAATCATGTTTAACAGCGAATAAACTGAGATTTTACTGTGCATGCCTATGTAAACATACTTCAGCACAAACACATATAAACACATACAAACATAACATATTATATCCATTTAAGCGTATTTGCTCTTAGAGGGTGGCGTCAGAATGTGATATTCTTCCGGGTTTCAACAAGCACTTGATGGATGAGGTTGGGAGCCCTAAGACCTGCCCCAAAAGTCTAGCTTTTTTAAGTGATTCCCGTCCAAGTACTAACAGACACATTGTTTATTAGCTGCTTAGATTAGATGACCAGAAAAGTAGCAAGGGTGTTTTCGACGTCAGCAAAAAATATACATGATCACATATTTATATATATAAATATATATATGATTATATATATATATATATATATATATATATATATATATATATATATATATGTGTGTGTGTGTGTGTGTGTGTATGAAATTTTTTATCACGCTGTGATTTATGTACAATCATGAAGCTACAAATGTCGTTTAATATCCAATTCACGCTACTTCGGGAATATCTCCAATGGGGAATTATCACCGAAGGGGATTTATAAGTGATAAATGGATCAATATTGCCGGGTCTCAATCTCAGTGGGTAGACCGTCGACTGGAGTTGTTGGAAGGTAACTGTGTCAAGGGATCGAGACCCGGCAGTATCGATCCATTTATCACTTATAAATCCCCCTTTGTGGATAATTCCCCATCGGGGATATTCCCGAAGTAGCGTGAATTGGATATTAAATGAAATTTGTAGCTTCATGATTTTATGTATATATATACATACGCACACATTATATATATATATATATATATATATATATATATATATATATATATTATATATATATATATATATATATATTCAAAATGTGAGTGCAACTAAACTTTTAAACTTGTATGTAATCTTGTGTTCTATAGAAATTTGAACCGCTTGACTGATCTAGACAAAATTTTGCATGCGGTCCTCACTTGGCCCAAGGAAGGTTTTCACATGGGTTTCGAACCTGTACCCCCGCCCTCCAGGGTACCTTATTTACTGCGGGTCTTGGCAAAGTGGGAAACCGGGCATTCAATTCTAACGAGGTTGTTGGGTAGTTAACTTCCTGCGGTTGGGTGGGGAGTCCCACTGTTCTGTCTGGCAATGCATTCACTTACACTTTGGCTGCCTCAGAAAAATTTTCCTGCATCTCCTTTGAATTCTTTTTGTTGTGCAAAAGTATGTGTACTATCACTGAAAATGCTTTTCTTTCTTGTGATTGATAATTCTGTCTTGAATTCATTGCAGCACTGGGTTGGTCAGCTAGTACATATATATATATATATATATATGTATGTGTGTGTGTATATATATATATATATATATATATATATATATATATATATATATATATATATATATATATATATATATATATATATATATATATATATATATATATATATATATATATATAGGGTAAGTCAAAAAGTTCCAGGAAAAATTGTTGAATGATGTATTTACACAGGAATTCTTTGGTAAACAATTATCTGTGATGTAGTGATCCATAGAGAATTGTTACCTCAGTCATCCTCTTGCTACCGTGGTGTTAACATCTGCTTCAGAAAAGTAACAACCCATGGAAAATAAGCTAACATCAAGTTCCTGACCAAGCTTGATTGGAAACCAGGAAAAAAAAATCAAGTTTATGATTCTTCTCCATCTAAATCAGTTGTTTATGACCGATTTAAGGATGGTCAGGAGGACCTCAAAGACAACCCAAGAGAGGGAAGACCATCGACTGCAAAAAATGAAAGAATTGTGGCTTTGGTGCAGAATCTAGTGGATGAAGATCGTCGGATTACTATCAATATGATAGCTAATGAAACTGGGATCTCCCATGGTTCTGTATTTTCAATTTTAAATGAAAATCTTGGTTTGAGTAAACTTTCAGGACGTTGGGTCCCAAAAGCGTTGCGCGAAGACCAACTGCATCAAAGAGCTGAACTTTCTCTTGCAGTTTTAACGAAAGATTGAATCAAATGAATCAGAGTTTTTTGACCATTGTTACTGGAGATGAAACTTGGATCCATCAATATGACCCAGAAAGTAAAATTCAATCAAAGCAATGGTTACCAAGAGGTTCAGCTCCAGTGAAGTTAAACAGAAGGTTATGGCAACAGTGTTTTGGGACTCCAAAGGAGTGATTTTGATTGATTTCCTTGAAGGACAAAAACAATAATGGAACTTAAGGTGTTTTGCAAAAACTGAAGACTGCATTGGCTAAAAAACGTCGAGGAAAGTTGCACCGCAGAATTTTGTTCCATCATGATAACGCTCCAGCACATTCATCAAGGGTTGCAAAGAAGTCCTACGGAAATTTAGGTGGGAAACTCTTTTATATAGTCCTGATCTTGCTCCTTCAGATTTTTCCTGTTCCCAAAACTCAAGGAACACTTAAGAGGACGGTTTAATCCATGCAGTTTCAACATGGTTTAATAGAAAGGCCCCAAATTTCTACAAAGAAGGGTTGCAGAGGTCTTGAAAAGTGTATAGTTAGATGGTGATATGTAGAAAAATGTTTGAATTTCCTTTTAAAAATTTATTGAATTTTTCCTGGAACTTTTGACTTAAAAATTTATTTTTAAATTTATAAATTTATAATTAGAATTATATACAGTCACAAAAATTTATATATATATATATATATTCTCATGACAACAAGTACTTCGTTATTACAAAACTAATCACAAAATTAGAAAATCTGCCTCACTTCAGCCAGATTAAATTCATAACAATAAACAAAGTACTCTAAAGGTAACAGTGATCCATTAAAAAACTCATTAATCACATGAAAAATCAAAATAAGTTTATCAAGACTGGTATCAAGTATCAACAATTCAAATTAAAGGGCATCACTCCATTAAATTAACCTTTTCCCTGGTCTTAAGAACAAAAATGTTTATCACTGCACCCACAATTAATATTTGTGGTCAATAAATGAAAATTGTTTTCAAAAATTTTAAATACAAAAATTTATTTTTAAAATCAAAATTTATAATTAGAGTTCAGTCTGAAAAAATTAGTATTACTTGAAAACAACACAAAATTTAATTAATTCTTGAATTAAATTATTAAACAAAACTAAATCACAAAAACTTTAATCTATCAAGAAATTACATTAATCAAGCAAAATTTAAACTATCAAGAATTACTCAAGATTTGAAAAAAATCTTAATAAATGAAAATTAAATTAAGTATGCAAGGTTAAATTATCAAGAAGTATTTAAAATGCTAAGTAAATAAATGTTAAATCACCAACATAAAAATAGTGAAAAAATCAAGAATGCAAACACAAGAAAACACAAAAGATTCATCAATAATAATTTCACCAAGGGCAAGGATTCTTCTAACACACCTTATTATACCATGGTAATAATAAGTAAATTTCACCTTACCTTACATAAGTTTGTAAAAACCTTTGCAAAATTACTTGCAGCTGCTATATATTCACAAAACACTTTTTATTTGGGCGCCGTTACTATTAAACAATTTTACTAAATTCAGATTTCAAAAGCTAATATTAATACCAGTGACCACACTAACACTTTACATTATTAATTACTCTTTTCAGAGAGAGAGAGAGAGAGAGAGAGAGAGAGAGAGAAAACCAAACTGATCGGTCTCTCAGATAGTAAATTTTGGATTCCAGCATGAAATGAAACAATTGACGTCATTAAGGCATTTTGGGGATGAGATACTAAAGAAGGATGCGAAACGTTTTGACCGCAATCAGGACAATGCATGATCAGAGCAATGCAATCTTAAACATGACGCAACTGCCATGTGTCCTTACTCTCATTTGTCTTCTCGTATGAGACAAAGTTTTCACAGAAACCCTAACACGATCAAGCAGATTTCTACTGGCTAATTACGAATGGCATGTTCTCAAAACAAAACGAAAAAAACGAGTTGGTTTCCAGAGCTGATCAGCAATTGTTATTCGTGACCTGTCATCACTTCATCTTGACTGGTGACAGATGGCACATCTGATCTAAACTCGAATCTCTCTCTCCCGCTACTATGCTATTATCAAGAAAGACATTATAAATTCTAAATTACGCTGTTAAGTTATCTAAATCACTAACTCTTTTGAGATCTGATACTACACTACATACGATATTTCAATAATTACTATTATTACAAATAATACATGGTAAACAGAATAGTAAATATATCAAAATCATAGGAGGATATACATACTATAAGGCAACATCATGAATATATATATATATATATATATATATATATAATACATATTTATTTATTCTTTGAATATGAAAAATATATGTGACAGAAATTCATATTAATATTATACATATATATATATATATATATATATATATATATATATATATATATATATATATATATGTATATATATATATATATATATATCACATCAGGAATATATATATATATATAATGAACACGAGCATGTGTTTCACAGAAATAAATTTCTGACTCACATCAGGTTCATTCCCGATGTGAGCCAGAAATTTATTTCTGTGAAACACATGCTCATGTTTTCATTACTTCCATCATATTCACACTGAAAGGTTAATTTGAATGAAATGGTACCAACTGACTAGCTGATGGGTCGCAATGTTCCCCCCTTTCACTTGTCCCCGTCCTTCAAGCGCCTCCCTCAAAATTAAACTCTTTTCATATTTCTTTTGAGATTTATGGATCAGGTTTAAACCTGTCTTGACTAACGTTAATGTTCTTGCCGAAATGTTCTTTTTATTAAACTAGATTCATTTCTTTCTAGTGCATTATTAGAATAAACTATCTTTTTTGCTCCTGCTCAGCTGATTGCATGATTAACGTATAAAAAAATTCCACTATCCACCCGTGCATTTCTTACACATCTTTTATGTTGTTCTTTTCTCTTTTCCCGTGTTTTTCCAGTTTTATCAATACAAAGGTTGTTACAAATCTTACATGGAATCTGGTGCACATATCCTTCAGTATTGTTCTATTGCTTGTCACATTATAAAATGGATAAATGTAAATTTCATCATGCACTCTAATACATAAAATGAACGACATGTTTACACATAAACTCACATATGCAATGTACAAATTGAAAATAGAATTAATTGCCAAAATCCCAAAACCTCAGGGTTAGAAAGCACATCTTGTAAAGTAAAGAAGTTACATAATTTCTAGGCAAAAATGGATTTAATTTTTTCCCCTATGAAGTATACACGAAATGTAATGCATCTAACATCTTTATTATTATCATCATTATTTGATAATTGCACAGTTAAATCAACTTCATGTGTACCTCCAAAGAAACCTATTGTTTAAAATTTGATGACCATTTTGTAGGTGTGCTCTACTGAAGTGTTTCCTTAATTTTCAGGGAATTATAAGAACAGTGGTCTGATATCTTTATCAGTGTTGGGCAAAGATTAATTTTTTGTACTTTATCTTCCAGTGGAGTAAAGTAGGAACTTTACTACTGTCAATTGCTACAACTCTGGGACAGCAAGGATTTGGGCATCTAGAGCTTGTTCAGCAAGGCCAACTAGGTTTTGGGCCAGCAGGATTTGGTCAGCAAGGGTTTGGGCAAACAGAATTTGGTCAGGCAAGGTCACACACAGCCAGGATTTCTTCAGTCACAATTTGGTCAGCACATGCTCTTACAGTCAGGCACTAGTCGCTCAAGATTTCCACAAGCTGATTATAATCAAGGCGTTTTCCACCAAAATCATCAGAAAACTTTAAAAAACACACAATTTGGTCAACAAAGATTTGGCCAGACATCAATGCAAACTCACTCTGGTGTGCAGAGGCCTACCCAACAAGTTATTCCTCCAAGTTTTGTAGAACAGGGTTTTGCTCATAGAGGAGTGGGCCAAGCTTTTGGAGACCCACTAGGAGTATCTACTTTTGAACAACCTGGTGTAGGACTAGACGTTTTTGGAAACCCTACCAGGAGTGGAGTAAGAGTAGCAGGGCCTAATAATCAGCCCCTTGAGTCCTCCTCTAGTGATACCTGTCGACAGTGGTGTAAAGGAGCTGTGCGCGGACAATTCTACTGCTGTGAAGAGAACACTGAACCACTTACAGTTCCAATAGGTTGGTTAACTGAAGTTGCTCACTTTTGACATCAAAATTGTGTATACATGAAAGCAGTTCTTGCTCACTAGAACCATCACTTAAAGCTGAAGATCATTTATTTGCAAATATCCTTATGTTTTTACGAACTTGTTTAATCTCAGACACTTTACACCTAATCGTTACTTGATGCTAAGGTTTATTTGGGAATTTGGGCTCAGATATATTTAGATCATATTATTTATTAAAATATAGAATTTGAATGATATTATCTATCAAAATATATGCAATTAAGATTAAAATATAGCTTAAACAGTCAGAAAATACTATACGTTATCTTGAAATTAATACCAATACAGATATTACTATTTGCATAAAATACTGTGGAATAGTAGTTATCTTTATGGATACAAACTTTCTAACTTTATAAGTATTATTGAAGTTCACCTGCCACTCAATTTCTAGTTCCTTCTCTGTGACTTCAGGCCAGCTGAGAAGTACATATGCACAAATTAAATGAAAAATTTTGCATATATTAATGCATGTATGCATGACCGACACTTCACAGACTTTTTCTCTGAGGGAAATTCATTTGAGATTTGAAACTAGTTTTTTTTTTTTTTTTTTTTCTTTTGCAGTGAAATCTGGAGGATGTCCTCCCCGAAGATCTACATGCCCAAAAAACCCTCCAACTCCAACAACTTGCGGTGACGATAGCAAATGCCCTGGTGGTGACAAATGCTGCTTTGATGGTTGTATAAACGTGCATGTGTGTGTGAGACCCATATTGTAAACAGGTACAGCTGTACGTTGATGTCTTGCAGATTCCAGTTGCAACAATGATTCTAGGTGTATGATTAATTTCACCCTTGCGTAGTCTGTTCAAGGCTCTCTACAAATGTAAACAACTTTATTTCAACGTTCAATGATTCTAGGTGTATGATTAATTTCACCCTTGAGTAGTCTGTTCAAGGCTCTCTACAAATGTAAACAACTTTATTTCAACGTTGTATTTTGGATTACAATGGAAGAAAAGGAAAAAAAAAAATTCCTGGCAATACGCTGATTTCTTTTGAAGCTTTCTTTTTGTAGAATTCCTAAGGAAAACTGGAAGTATTAGTAGTGAAAATCTCTACTGTAGATCATCGGCAATTAAACCATGCATATTAATGTGATCTCTATTACCCATGTATACACACACACACACACACATATATATGTATACATATGTCACACATTACCACAGGTGAAAAATAAGAAAGGGGGTGTAGGTCCTGACCGGTTTCGACTTCATTTCCAAGCTATTGACGAAGGACTGATACAGAGTATGAGAAGTCACAAATATATATACTACAAGAACAGTACTGACGAGCATACACAACCGTTAGAGACTACATATCCCCCCCTCAGGCCGGTGTCGAGGTAGGAGTGGCCTTCAAAACTCATTTGGCTAAAAATCACAATAGACTCTCAGGGGACAATGCTGATAAACAAACCACACGCGACCTCAGATCCACACCTGACAGGTGTCAGGGAGGCGGAGTTTGGAAACTCATTAACACTACTAACCCCGTACTGTGTTTACAAACATGATAATCCTATTTTCATACATCTCTACTGCCTACCTTAAAATTTAAACAATTTACAAATTTCTTTTGATATTAAAGGATCAAGTTTATACATTCCTTGACTGATATTCATATTATGGTTGTAACTTTCTTTTATAAAGCTAGATTTAATGATATTCCTTTCCAGTGCATTATTAGAATATACAATCCTTTTTGCCCCTTCCCAGTTGATGGCATGATTGTTCTCACTAACATGTACAAATATACCACTGTTCCACTGTGCATATCTCACACATTTCTTATGCTGTTCAATTCTTTTTTCCAGTGCTTTCCCGGTTTGGCCAATATAAAAGTTGTCACAAGACTTACACGGAATTTTATATACACACCCTTTAGTATTGTCAGGGGAGTTCTTGATAAGTACATTTTTCATTGTTTTACTGTTCTTAAATGCGACATTATCACCAAAATTCTTAAGAGGATGAGGGATATCCCTCATCTTCTTAAGATGACAGCTAAGATTTTAAGAAACCCATTCATTTATTTTCATCAAAGGGAAAAATAAACCACTGGCCATAAATATGAGCCATGCAAAAGGAAAAGACGAGAAGCTACAAAGTAATTTCTTAGGGCTGAAGTAAAACATCAGACGATAATTCTTACTAAGCAGAATGGATTAAAGCAAATGGCGAAGTAAAAAAAAAAAAATTCGCCAAGAAGCAAATGAAAACCATTCTCAGCTTCGTTGTTGCAACAAACAAGCGACTGCAATATAAAAACTTGCTCGAGGGCTAGCGTGGCACGGAAGGGCAGTCGTGGCACGATTTTTTTCTCTCCGTTCGCCTGAGACAACAGAGGCTGCGTGGAGAAGCGTAGGCGTCTCCAGGAAAGGCTTCGTGACGAAACTGCAGAGCCAACAACATTTCTGCCTTTATTATTAATGTTATTACCTTTCACAAGTAAACTCATAATTCATCTCAGGAACAATTTCTGTCGAGTCACTGCCATCTGTACCATCAAAAGGGCTCTTTCTGTACGATCATTTATTCAAGTTTTATAGAATGACTGAGTCTCCAGCGTTACAGGGGCTCTTGAAGGAAATGCATCTCTGATATCTCGCTGAATTTATGAATGTTTTTTTTAGAATGACTGAGTCTCCAGTGTTACAGGGGCTCTTGAAGAAAGTGCATCTCTGATATCTCCTTGAATTTATGAATGTTTTTTTTAGAATGACTGAGTCTCCAGTGTTACAGGGGCTCTTGAAGAAAGTGCATCTCTGATATCTCCTTGAATTTATGAATGTTTTTTAGAATGACTGAGTCTCCAGTGTTACAGGGGCTCTTGAAGAAAGTGCATCTCTGATATCTCCTTGAATTTATGAATGTTTTTTTTAGAATGACTGAGTCTCCAGTGTTACAGGGGCTCTTGAAGAAAGTGCATCTCTGATATCTCCTTGAATTTATGAATGTTTTTAGAATGACTGAGTCTCCAGTGTTACAGGGGCTCTTGAAGAAAGTGCATCTCTGATATCTCCTTGAATTTATGAATGTTTTTTAGAATGACTGAGTCTCCAGTGTTATAGGGGCTCTTGAAGGAAATGCGTCTGATATCTCCTTGAATTTATGAATGTTTTTAGAATGACTGAGTCTCAGTGTTATAGGGGCTCTTTGAAGGAAATGCGTCTCTGATATCTCCTTGAATTTATGAATGTTTTTAGAATGACTGAGTCTCCACTGTTATAGGGGCTCTTGAAGGGAAATGCATCTCTGATATCTCCTTGAATTTATGAATGTTTTTAGAATGACTGAGTCTCCACTGTTATAGGGGCTCTTGAAGGAAATGCATCTCTGATATCTCCTTGAATTTATGAATGTTTTTTAGAATGACTGAGTCTCCAGTGTTATAGGGGCTCTTGAAGGAAATGCATCTCTGATATCTCCTTGAATTTATGAATGTTTTTTAGAATGACTGAGTCTCCAGTGTTATAGGGGCTCTTGAAGGAAATGCGTCTGATATCTCCTTGAATTTATGAATGTTTTTTAGAATGACTGAGTCTCCAGTGTTATAGGGGCTCTTGAAGGAAATGCGTCTCTGATATCTCCTTGAATTTATGAATGTTTTTTAGAATGACTGAGTCTCCAGTGTTATAGGGGCTCTTGAAGGAAATACATCTCTGATATCTCCTTGAATTTATGAATGTTTTTTAGAATGACTGAGTCTCAGTGTTAAGGGGCTCTTGAAGGAAATGCATCTCTGATATCTCCTTGAATTTATGAATGTTTTTTAGAATGACTGAGTCTCCAGTGTTATAGGGGCTCTTGAAGGAAATGCATCTCTGATATCTCCTTGAGTTTATGAATGTTTTTGCACTGGTTTTCCGTTACATGGACATCTTACCAAATAATTTTGGTCCAATGTGTTGCAGGGACCTTCTTCTAGTACCGTTTTTACGCTTCGAACTCATGATACATCGAACAGATTGGAACTGATACTGCATCCGTAAAGTTGTCTTACTTACCAGATTGTTTTTATGCGCTTCTCTCAATGTTAAATGCTTTTGGATAGTGTCACCTTTATCATAATCACACATTCAACCGATTTTCCTATCCAAAGAGCCTTGGTAATGCTGATTTCCAAATGCCTTGTCCTTCGCTTTGTGTATCTGTCGGCGCTTAACCTTCGAAAACCCAGGGGCAACACTCGTCTGTTCTAGGAGTTATACATAATATTACATAAGGTTAGATTTCTCTCTCTCTCTCTCTCTTTCTAGCCTGTAGTAGAAGATTTTAGCGTAATATCCCACATGATTCACTTGCAGGTTATTTTAAACGTACAATAAAACACAACGGTGCCTTTCACTCCTTGTTCTGGGGAATTCCTAAACTTAATAATTATCTATATTCATATTGGTTGCCGCGACGAAATAAAAGCCTTCAAAATTCATGCAAATCCCTTTCCAGTACGTTTAGCAATGAAGACAAATTTAGTGTGACATAATTTAATATTACATTATAGACGTAACGGATGGTAACATATACAAGAAATTTAATTATTTTGCTATTTCACACCTAAAATTTTCGTCGCATATAATATGGCTGTTGATAACTTCTAAAGTTTAAGCAGGGGGTGTCAACATTTTTCGGTGTAAGGGCCAAATTTTAATTCCTGGGAGGCTGAGGGCCGGGAACACTATGTGCGAAAGATCATGTATATATAACAATAATATCACGTATATATAATAATGATATCTAGCTCTGTTGTTTTTAATGAAGTACGGGCTATTTTTCTGTCTAAAAACATGAATTGACAAATCAGGCACAAAAAACTATCAAATAAATATATGGGCGACTTATACAGCATTAAAAACAAAATAATAATAATTAAAGTTACAATTAAGCAAATAAGAAAACGTCCTTAGCACATCAGATAAAGAGCTTTTAATTCACTCACAAAAGTTAGTTTTTAGCACTCTGAAACGATGCAAAAAGACCTTTACAGTGAAATCAAATGCTATGTTCTTA